>NC_061820.1:33551850-33554350 GCF_019202785.1 Penaeus chinensis | reverse complement strand
AACATAATCATAATACTAATTTAATAATAATTTTGTCTTTTCACAGCAGCTACAGCAGGCTCTTGCTATCCTACTGCAACTCATACACACACACGGACGCACGCACGCACGCACTCACACACACACACACGTACAAGCACGCGCACACACACACACACACACACACACACACACACACACACACACACACACACACACACACACACACACACACACACATATATATATATATATATGGAGAGAGAGAGAAAGAGAGAGGAGAGATAGAAAGAGAGAGACAGACACTACTTGATACTTTTTCCCTGACACTCACTACATGTACTGAAGGTATTCCATTCTGCTTATTGATTATCAGGTGCGAATTTTATACCGAAATTGAATAGTATAGGGTAATGTTTACGCGCATTATAATGAGCGTTATGAGGCGTTTATTACGTTGCCGACTCTGTGCCTCCTGTCTACATTGCTATCTTCCGCTGTCGTACCTACAACAAACTCCTTAGCACAGCGGGAATAATGATACATGAATATAATGATAATGGTGGTGGTGATGATGATAATGATGATGATGATAAATAATAACAAAAATAATAGTAAGATAACCATTTCACCAACAAAATTATAACTAATGGTAATACAATGATGATGATTATGATGATAATAATAATTAATAATAATAATAATAATAATAATAATAATAATAATAATGATAATAATAATAATAATAATAATAATAATAACAATAATAAAGATAATTAAAACAATAAAGATGCTAATGATTATATCAATAAAAATGATAGCGATGATTATGAAATAGCAATGATAATAATAATGATAACGTAAAGGATAATAGTAACCAAACCAAAAGTAAATTCAGTAATAATAAGCCAACGAAACAGAATGAAAGAAAATAAAAACGAAACAAAAGCTTGATGAAATCTGCGTTTCTTCTTTTTTTTTTTTTCCTTCTTTTTTTTTTTTTTTAACAATAATCTTTTTTAACGTATATATACTTCGCTTATTGGGTCTTAAAGGATTAAGAATTTAAGAATACCGATATCCGAAATTAATAAATTTTCGTCGGATGGATCGTGAAAGGGGAAAAATAATAAAAATGAAAAATAAAACTTTCAGTGGAGAATTTAATAACGGTTATTAGAGTTTAAGATTTTTACGACAACTTAACGACCCGGGTTTAATAATTTCGCTCTTGGGTAAATGCCTGGACCCGATACATAGCAGCTTTCGGAGTTACTATTGCCTATGCACTTAAATAGGTTAGTGATGACTGATTACCTTGATTGGCGATGACTGATGATAGGTTGCTTGAGTAGTGATGACTGGTGACAAGTTGGTTGATTGGTGATGACTGCTGACAGGTTGGTTGAGTAGTGATGACTTGTAACAATTTGGTTGAGTAGTGATGACGGGTTGGTAGATTGGTGATGACTGTTGACAGGTTGGTGATGACTGATGAATGTTGGTTGACTGGTGTTGATAATCTTCTTGGTGATGACTGATGACAAGTTGGCTGAGTAGTGATGACTGATGACAGGTTGATTGCTGATGATGACAGGTTGGTTGATTGGTGATGACTGATGATAGCTTGAGTGGTGATGACTGATGACAGGTTGATTGGTGATGATTGACGACTGGTTGATTGGTGATGATTGATGGGTAACTAGCGCTGAGGAATACTTAGCGAAAACACTTGTGTAGGCATAAAAATAATACAAGAGTCCAATGAGAAAGGAAAATAACACGGAAGGGACACAGATCACGAAATTTGAACACTCACAAGGTCAGGCAGGAATCAACCAAGACAAGACTTTCGGTAAATTAAAAAAAATCCCAATATATTTTGATATATTCCTCTTCAAAGACATTTGTGTGATCCTAAATGGAAACTCGGGCCGGCATCTCGCGCCCTCCAGCCAATCACGTCGAACTTTCTCGCGCCCGCCAGCCAATCTGGCTCCCCGTTTAAGGTGTCACAAATATCTCTGAATATGAGCAAAGCGCTTAGGGTCTTCCTCCCAGCAGGTGCCGATCCTCAAGCTGAGAGGAAAGAAAACTAAATAATAATTTAGTTGTTTAGGTTAATAGCAACACAGGAGGATCCTCAAGCAGTGTTCCTCTAATTTCACTTGACCTTTCTGTAAATATGTCATACGCCTGTCCGAAAGAGATCATTCGTCTCCTATTCACAACCATAGAAAAATACTTAAATTTGTGAAGACACGAGCTCAGTAATCCCGGAGCGAAGCCATGCCCCAGACATGGCGCGAAAAAAAGGGAATATGCAGCTGAGTACCCCCGAAGACCAACCCGACAGTTAGACAAGCGAAAGTACCCCACGAATCACGAAAAAAAGAGGAAAATGTAACGACCATCCTCCTTTCAGTAGTTGTCACACTTTGAAGATGTCGCCGAAGAGAAAGAAGAAAATATGGGAAAAGATAGAAGAAAAACCGATAATGCCCAGCTGTACGTAAAACTG
>NC_061820.1:33544350-33546850 GCF_019202785.1 Penaeus chinensis | reverse complement strand
ACCTTGCGGGAGTTGCGCACAGGTATCGGCTTATTACCTACGGTCGGCTCAGATAACCGCCGTTTCAGGCTTTGTCATTTTTATTTGTGCTTTTTTTTTTAATTTGTTCTTTTACGTTTCATGGATCTTACAGTGAGTCTGCAGTTTTACCGGGTATTGTTTTATTTGTTCTATTTAAGATTGCCCCTTTTTACGTGTGTTTGTGTTTATTTTTTTTCCGGTGGTTTTAATTCATTGTGTTTTCGCTTTTCTAAATAATAATGGTATTGAGTTTTGCCTTTCGTTTGTTTTTTTCCAAATAAATATATCAGATAAAGTTTTATAGTTCATTTAATTTATTTTAACTTTTTCTATTTTAATGATAACTTTAATTTACTCTTATGATTTCACTTTTACGTTTTATCAGTTATACACATTTTTTAAAATTATCTATATTCCTGGTGAGTGCTTTGGGCAAAATACTATTTCGTTCATCTTGTTCTTTGTTCATGAATTGACGCTACCAACTATAATACCGCACAAGACAAACGTCAAATGACAATTACTTTGTGGCGGAACAGGAAACCGGAGGCTTAGGTCTCGTTGGCTCCTACGGCCCCGCAAACTAGGGGAGAGAGACGCAGACAACCCCTACATTGTCTGTCATTTCTTTGTTTATGTTAGATTCTTTCGAGATACACAAGCGATTTATAAGTAATCAAGGGCACTTTTTTATATGGTTGAAAGTAAATGTAAATAGTAATCTTATATGGGTGTGTGTGTGTGTGTGTGTGTTTGTGTTTGTGTTTGTGTTTGTGTTTGTGTTTGTGTGTGTGTGTGTGTGTGCCAGTGTGTGTGTGTGTATCGAACTAGTCTCGAACTTGTCTTCGGTATTTCACCCTGGTAACTGCTCATGAGGCTATCTGTAAGTTGAATAACCAAGGAAAGACTTTACACGCGCGGAAAACCACTTCTCCTAAACAAGACCACCCGAACAGAACTCCCAAGAAATTTAGCCAACTTCACTTCGGCCACTTGAAATATTTGGAGTTAAGTTCTCAAGCATTGTTAGAGGAAAGAGGGTAAATTTCGTCGTTTTCGAAGGCAATTTGAAAGCTGTAAGGACAACGAGAAACGAGTGATGTGCTGAAACCATAACAAATTTAGAAATGATTTGATATCATGTTATGCTAATTGGAAGCGATAGACGCGGCCTGGAAATCTTCACAAAAGAAAAAAAAAAAAAAATAGTCGGAGAAAAGAAACGCTCATGACACGACGGAAGGATCTTGAACACATATGAAAATCAGCAAATATTAATAGCAAGGCACTCTATCACGTCGACCAGATGGCAGAGAAAAACGACTTACTTCATATAAAAACTTATCTTGTATTGAACTTGTGCGTATAGTCTTTCTGTTTGCCAAAAACAGAGATAAAAAAAGAAAGAAGAATGACAAGCAAAAACAAGAAGGAAGTTAAACAAATAAACAAAAAAAAAACAAGAAGCACAAACAAAAATAACAAAAAAAAACAAGAAGCACAAGCAAAATACACAAAGAAGAAGCACAAACAAAATATACCAAAACAAAGAAGCACAAGCAAATTAAACAAATAAAAAAATAACCAAACAAAAACAAACAAAAAACAAACAAACAAAAAACAACTAAAACAAAAAAACTGGATCACACCCTTTCCTAACAACGCCACGGAGATACAAAGTCCAATCAGAAATTCTTCAAGGAGGTCGACCATTTCCAAGCGACGGAGGAACAATCTTACGAAAAACAACAACATATTGTTGTATTTTTTCTTATCCGGGTGAAGGGAATAGACTTCAAGACATGCGAGGAAGTCCAGGGGAGAGTTAGGTGAGAGAGGAAACCCAAATGAAGTATCTTTGTCGTCGGGAAAATGGAAGGAGGAAAGTTGGGGTTGCAAAAGTTGTCGGTATTTTTTTTCCGTCAAGGATCAGAAATTTGTTAAAACATCGTTGTACATATATATGTGCGCGCACACACACACACACACACACACACACACATACACACATATATATATGTATTTAGAGAGAGAGAAAGAGAGAAAGAGAGAGAGAGAGAGAGAGAGAGAGAGAGAGAGAAGAGAGAGAGAGAGAGAGAGAGAGAGAGAGAGAGAGAGAGAGAGAGAGAGAGAGAGAGGAGAGAGATAGAGAGAGAGAGGAGAGAGAGAGAGGAGAGAGAGAAGGGAGAGAGAGAAGGGAGAGAGAGAGAGAGAGAGAGAGAGAGAGAGAGAGAGAGAGAGAGAGAGAGAGAGAGAGAGAGAGAGAGAGAGAGAGAGAGAGAGAGAGAGAGAGAGAGAGAGAGAGAGAGAGAGAGAGAGAGAGAGAGAGAGAGAGAGAGAGAGAGAGAGAGAGAGAGAGAGAGAGAGATAAAGAGAGAGAGAAAGAGAGAAAGGGAGAGAGAGAGAGAGAGAGAGAGAGAGAGAGAGAGAGAAAGAGAGAGAGAGAGAGAAAGAGAGAAAGAGAGAGAGGAGAGAGAGA
>NC_061820.1:33499350-33504350 GCF_019202785.1 Penaeus chinensis | reverse complement strand
TCAATATCAATTTTCAACCTGTCTAATGAGCACGAGCAATAGACAGTTCACCGGCCATCTCACAAAAACCGAATATTCACATTTTCTTATGATATAAATGCTTCTCTTCTTCCTGTCCGTCTCCTAAGTGCTTCTCTGCCTCTCCAGCGCTGTATGTTTGTATGGTAATCCAACAAATTCTGTAGATTCTTGGAAGACTAACAAGCAAGGTGGTCGGGTGTGTTTGTCCGACACACACACACACACACACACACACACACACACACACACACACACACACACAGTCTATTTTAGTCCTCAGTCACTCTGTATAAATAAAGTAGGATGATACATTTGATAATGCCTCCGGGCTAGTACAGTGGTAACGTGCCGGCCTCTCATCCGAGGGGTCGGCGGTTCGCGCCCCGCCCAGGCGCGAGAAGTTGCGATTGTCGCCTGGAGGTTACTGCTGTGACTGGGCACCACGGCGGGTAAGGACTAAGCTGAGTCAGCACCAGTTGACACACGTTAGCGAGTCGGCATTAGTCGACACAGGCCGGGCTCCCCTCATGGGTATAACCCGGGCGAGGCTCAACTTCGCATATCGGACTTATCCTTGGTTGATAAAATAATAATACAGCTGAAATATATGTTTTTCCTGGAAAACTTAATCACCATTTCCAAAAATACAGGTCTATTCTCGTCCCAAGTTACTTATATGGCATCAGTTAATATCAATCATAAAGGGCTGACATGAGGAGTTCTTGTCATGAGAAATTTATACCTGGTTGTACATTTTTTTCGATCTGAGCTTGTAAATTCATGTCCCGCCCACTTACCCTGAAGGTGTTGCTAGAATTAGACGGTTCTGGGGAGGCCACGGTGTATTGTTTAGGGTATAAGTGTTGTGTTTAGTGGCTACCGTGCCCTAGGTAGATAGTGAGTCGGTCAATGTTTCTTTTACTACTTATGTGCTTTTCTGTTGCTACACCCTCGCGTTCTTTAGCGAAATTTTCCTACTTTTAGAGAATCCAATCACATATAGTACTTTATTTAAGTTATAACAAAGGTTTCTTCTGTTAATGGACATGCCTTTCCAATGGCGTATCGGGTAATCCAGGTGTAGAGGTAAAATAACTGGTGTGAAAAGGTTATACAAGTAACCGCTTTACAAAACAAACACGGCTATAACACACAAATAAATGCGTCCATTGTGGTGATGTGATTAATGTCATGCTGTTACTAAAATTACCATTGCAAATGTTGTGCATTGCAATAAGTATTGTATTATTTATCACTGCAGATACATTACTGTTGCTGTCATTATAAGTATTGTGTATATTAGAAGTTTTATTTATAGCCTTGGATTTTGGTTATAATAATTACCATATTGTCTCATTAATAGTTTTAAGTATTATTAACCATGATTAGTATCGTTAATACTATACTATCTTGCTTAAAATTATAGTTATTAATAATGTTTTGTCTACTGCCTATAAATCTTAGTGTTTTATTCCTGTCAATTTATTTATGCAGGTTTGCAATCATCTGCTTCCAGTCCCTGAAATTCGAATTCACGGTAATTGACATCGTGATCTTCCTAACTACGAAGACCTAATTAGGAATTAGTGGCCACTAAATTTACTAGTCTCCTAAGCAAAGCATCAATTAAGCCATGGCCTCGCTAATTCTAGCTTTAGTAGGGCGAGTGGGTGGAACATGAGCATAACAGTTCCGATCTATAACGAGGCATAGCCATGTGTATTTAATTGAAATGTGTTACTGCCATGTAACAGGTTTACCGGTAGTTGATAATCACTAAAACACAGTGATACTAAAATAAGTTACAGTTCTTATCTATGTCAGTTGTGAACTCCAATTTGTTTACATAAAATAGAATACAGATATGGCTACTTTTCTCTTTTTTCATATAGTCGGAACTATAATGGTACTTTAAATATAATGTGACCTTGTACTTTAAATTAACTGAGATTTTGTATTATTAAGATGTCTAAAAGTAGTGCGTATTGGTGTAGAAAAATAAAAGCTAACTGTAACCTAATGTAGACTCCCAGGAATAAGCTGAAGCACAACGCATCAAATTAGTTTCGTAAAGAGAACCAAGAGATAGGGTTCACCTTGAACCGTCGGGGATTAACGGCATTACAATAGCAATACAGATAATGACATTGGCAATAACAATGGTAATAATCGATGAAATTATATCAATCTTAAATAAGTAGTTTTAGGTTGGACAAACACACCCAACCACTTTGAATTCCGTGTTTGTTAGTATGATTAGGATCCCCTGCATAATATTTAGAAATAACAGACAAACAAACGAAATAGGAGAGGCAGATTAGCACATACGAGATTGAGGAAGAGCATCAGACAGACAAAAGTAACAAGGCTTTCAGATTATCTCAGGATAATGCTCGGACTGCGTCGTGTGGATGCGTTGAGAATGGTTCAGGAAGATAACCATACAGTAAAAAAAAAAAAAAAAAAAAAAAAAAAAAAAAAAAAAAAAAAAAAAAAAAAAAAAAAAAAATCTGAAAACTTGGACAGAGAAAGAGAGAAAAAGGAGGTGTTGGGGGGGGGGGGGGGGTACTATAAAGTCCTTCCTTTTTCTCTCTGCGACTTCCATTTCCATCAGCATTTTGCACACTTATATTATGACATTGCTGACTGAAACACTTTCTCATAAAAAGTCTTTTATACTTCAATTACTTTTTTCTGACTTCATCTTGCAAAACATTATCATTTTTTCCACCTAGATAGCTAAAGTCCACTCTCGGTTATTGAAAGTTAACGGGAACATAATTGCCTACATAAAAACAGTCATACAATGAGCTACCATATTACGGTTAAGGAAATAAATTTTGTTAGAGAGACAACAACCCACAAAAATGTCTATACGTCTTCTTCTCTCTCTCTAGGAACAGTATTAGCAGCGGGAATATTAGGAATACTATATTATTAATCATATACCTATAATGTATCCATAGCTCTTATTATCTTGTAAGTTGATGCGGTAATCTGATACCGTATTACTGTTTCTCAACCATTCCTATATCATTCACTCCAGTGCATAGTTGTTATACAGGCACATAAAAATAATCAATCTTTATCAGCAATGTTTTGCAAAGCGCATAACTTTGAGAAAGAACTCCCTGTTTCTCATCGAAAATTAACTAAATTTCGGTTAAAGGGAAAAGTAAGTTAAAAATAGGTATTAATCTGGCCCGCAAAAGGTATAGCGATGGCCTACCAAAAATCGCACAATCTAATGAGAGCCTTTGTGTAAAGTGCGCTTATTTCGTAGTCCTCTGCGGAGTAGATCATTCAAAAGGGGAATCTTTCTTGCGCTAAGATATTCACTCCCATCAACACACACACACACGTGTAAAAAATAAATAAAAGCTAACTGTAACCCAATGTAAACTCCCACTTGTGTGAGTGTGTGTGTGTGTGTGTGTGTGTGTGTGTGTGTGTGTGTGTGTGTGTGTGTGTGTGTGTGTGTGTGTGTGGTTCAAAATGCATGGATGAGAATGATTATCTTAGCGCAAGAAATATTCCCCTTTTGAATGATCTACTCCGCAGAGAACTACGAACTAAGCTACCCTTCGGCGCTTCTCTCAGGACCGACCTACATGGGTGCATTTCTCATAAACACTCTCTACTGCAGGACATTGATCCCGACCTGCGCTCCCACAGCCGCCAATACCGAGGAGACGAGGCGAGGAAACAGCAAAACGTTTTTTCAAACCTTCGTTCTTTACATAATTAATGTCTTTTTTTTCTTCTTCTTCTTTTCATACTTATCGTCTCTTTTTTTCACTGTTTTTTTTTCAGCTTTCTTTTATTTTCATACTACTCGTCTCTCTTTTTTTTCCCCTACTTTCTTCTCTTTTCATGCGTACCGTACCGTCTCTCTCTCTCTCTTTTTTTTTTTTTTTTTTTTTTTTTTTTTTTTTTTTTTTTTTTGAGACGGAAGCATGCTTTACGATATACACGAACGGGGGATTTTAATCTCGTAAACGCTCATTAGAAGACCTTACTCTTTCAAAGGTCATCGCCCGCACGTTACTACACGCACGTTCTCATTCATACCTTCTGCGTTTGTCAAAATGGACACTGTTCATGTACATATGTGTATACATTATAGCGTGTGTGTGTGTGTGTGTGTGTGTGTGTGTGTGTGTGTGTGTGTGTGTGTGTGTGTGTGTGTGTGTGTGTGTGTGTGTGTGTGTGTCAACATATCTATATATATTTATATCCGTATCTCATTATCTGTATGATGCTTATAAATATTAATTTGGCTTCAAATAACGTTTACGATGCAATCACGGCTCTTATTGTGAGTATGAATAGGATCCTAGTCTGAAAGAAAAACAAAGGGTTCTTATAAAACAATATTAGTCTGTACATGATGTGTAGCTTTTAGCTTGCATTGGATTCAGATGTTCGATGCGATATTTAATATATGTACGGTTATAAAATTAAACTTGCATAAGGCATCTGAAGTTATTTTGATAAAAAGCAGATAAAAGAGAGAGAGAGAGAGAGACAGACAGACAGACAGACAGACAGACAGACAGACAGACAGACAGACAGACACAGACGGACAGAACAGGCAGACAGACAGCCAGACAGACAAAGACAGAGGGACAAAGACAGAGAGACAGAGAGAGGCAGAGACAGAGCGAGAGAGAAAATATTGACAAACAAATGATTACGTAGATTACTATACAGAGAGGGTTGTGAGAGATGGGCTATTAGACAGACAGACAGACAGACAGACAGACAGACAGAGAGACGGGGCTAATACATCCTTGTTATCTAAGCCTCAAATCAATTTAAGCTACAAGTGGATCGATGTCGCTGCCCTTGGTATTAAAGCGAGCCTGTGTCCATGCAAAATACAGTGCTAATATGGATAAAAGAATAAAACAAAAAAGAAGATCGGTGTGTAAAACAGACATAACATCGTCTTATATATATATATATATATATATATA
>NC_061820.1:33474350-33476850 GCF_019202785.1 Penaeus chinensis | reverse complement strand
GCGTTGTGGACAGAATTTTGTAATCAGTGTGAGTCAGAAGGTCTGTCTGTGAATACTGACTGGCAACGGAGAAAGATGGTCTGTTCAGAGTTAGTTCCCACAGATTTACCCACATGTTCAGGTATTTTGTATGTGAACGAAAGTATAGACGATCCAATATACTATATATCTAGGACAGTTAAATATATATACGGTATTTGAATATGGGTCCTAGGGCAGAGGTATCCTCTTCTGAAAGAAAGACTTGATATGATAGTTGATAAATACAATGCTCAAACTGATCTGTTTCAACATTGATCTAGTGTCACGTAATTGTTCACGGATGGTGAAGCTTACAGTAACTTTATGCACTAGTTTCTTTATGAGCATTATTTATTTTTTGAGGATTAACATAGTATATTACCTATGAATGATCAAAGAGTTTGGAAAAAAAACGTCAAGGTTTCCATTGTTTTCATTACTAATATTATGTTTTTTTTATTATTAATATTATTATTATTACGACTGATGGGATACTGTTAATTTTATATTTCAGAGAATCTTAGAGACTCATACCCAATCCAGTGTAAATAAATGTTATTAGTAGAATGGCTCTATCTGGGCTGAGTTTTGCAGAGATTCTCTGCAATGCTCTATATATATATTATCAGCGATTGCAGATTTTTTTTAAAAACTTGCATTGACTGTATATTTGTAAATATTAGTTTTTAAGGATCTGACAGGTTCTTTTCAAATGAAGAAAGAAACTGACAAAACTTGAGAAGATGAATATTAGATTGTTTACATCGACCGTTTTGCTTATGTCGGTGACCAGTTTTTAAAACATTCTGTGATGGATAGCTTTAACAGAAAACAGTCTGCATTTTACATTCAGATTTATTAATGCAGAAATGCCTTTAAAATCAAACAAGCTGACTTTTGATTTTAATTTGTAATGTTTTAATTTTACAGTCAAGAATTTGAATAGCCATGGTTTATAGGTATCTGCTGAAAGGAATGACGTCGTTTTAATGTGAGGAAAGTGGTGATAATGTAATAAAATCTAAAATCATTCAGAAATTTAAGATCCTGTTCTATTTCCTTGGTTTTGAAGAAAATTATATATATATAAACATAGATAGATAGATAAATAGACAGATATAGATATAGGTATAGATATAGTTATCAGGGCACGACGTAGCTTCTACCACGACTCCTCGCGCCTGCCCGTCCTCAGCCTGCCCTGCACTGAGGAGATCTACTCTCTCCGTCGCCCTCTTCACCTTCTCAACTGCATTCTGATCTTTCGCCAGGTGAACACTCTCCGTCGCATCCTGGTCCACACCAGTCCTCCCTCTACCTCGAAGGTGGGCACCTATGCTGTTCCTCGTACCTGTTGTGATAAGCAATACTTTGGCAAGACGGGCACCAGTCTCACTAAGCGTCTGTCTCAAAGTAAGTACGCAGTAT
Organism: Penaeus chinensis; assembly: GCF_019202785.1. Lineage (NCBI taxonomy): Eukaryota > Metazoa > Arthropoda > Malacostraca > Decapoda > Penaeidae > Penaeus > Penaeus chinensis. The sequence continues at coordinate 33,475,401 of NC_061820.1, read as the reverse complement.
CCAGGGGGACACAACAACAACGCCCTCTTTTGCCATCAGTAGGACACAGGCCATCAGATGGACTGGTCAGTTGCACGAATTGTCTTTCCTTCCGCTGACCTCCACGCCCGCAGACTGGTGGAATCATTAATAAAGCTGCTGCCTAATGTCAACCTGAACAGCGGCTTTTCTCCTGCCGACGATTTCCTCGCTTCTCAATCTCCCGCCTTCTCCCTTACGCCGGCCACCCTGCACATAATCCGCCCGACCCTCTGATCTGACCTCCCTTCGCATCCGTTCGTTTGTCCTCACCTGCCCCGTGTTACCGCGTTGCCTCTCCCCTCTCTCTCTTTTATACCCCCTTCTCTCCCATTCAGCTTCCGGGCTAGTACAGTGGTAACGTGTCGGCCTCTCATCCGAGGGGTCGAGGCTCAGCTTCGCATATCGGACTTATCCTTATCCATTCCCCTTCAGACCTGAGGATGAAATCCAGGTAAATTTCGAAACTGTAGTCTCACTTTCAATAAATTTAGTTTTTACATTGTCGATTTTTCTACCATACTATGAACTCGGAAGAGTGTTTTACATACACTCATACATACATACATACATATATATATACATATATGTGAGTTTATATATATATACATTAATGATTGAGAATGACTTTTTTTATACAAGGCAAGAGTAAACATATCCATTCTCCTCCATACCTTTTCCTACACACTAAACGCATCCATCAAATTCAGAATTCTATCGCATGTCTGAATCAAGTTAAAGCCTATTAGCGCTCCCTTACGGAATCAACGAAGGGCAACGGGAGAACACATTAGAACAACAGCTAAGATGTATTTGTGGAAAAACAACAATTACGTTAGGAAGGAGAGCGTTAGGCATTTACTTTAGTGTGGGTTTTAGGAGTTGAAAACTTCATCGGTTTCTGTTTATAATCATAATATTGGTGATACGTATATAGAAAATTTACATTTCAGGATTTCTTGTTATTTTCATTGTCATCATCATCACTATTTACTTTTATTATTATTATCATAATTTTTAGTATCATGACCAT
>NC_061820.1:33426850-33431850 GCF_019202785.1 Penaeus chinensis | reverse complement strand
TATATGTATATATATATATTTGATAAATCTTAAATAAACATTATAATCACCACACAGTCTACAGAAGTGTTGACTAAAGTAAATACTGCAAGTTGGCGAATCATTAAGTGAAAACTTCCGTAAGACACTGAATTCTAAATATATATATATATATATATATATATATATATATATATATATATATATATTATATATAGATACATATATATAATATATATACATATAGATAGATACATATATAATATATATATATATATATATATATATATATATATATATATATATATGTGTGTGTGTGTGTGTGTGTATATATGTATATATATGTGTGTTTGTGTATCTATATCTATATCTATATATACATATGTATGTATTTATATATGTATATGTATTATTTATATAATTTATAATATATATATATTATATATCATATATTTATATAATATATTTATATAATATATATATATATATTATATATAATGAAAAGAGAAAACACACTACCGTGTTGATACTATGGTATAAAAACCCACAATGTAAAACTCTCAACTGCAGGCTGATCTTTCGCCAGGTGAACACTCTCCGCCGTAACCTGGTCCACACCAGCCCACCCTCTTCCTCGAAGATGGGCACCTATGCTATTCCTTGTACCTCCTGTGACAAACAATACTTTGGCGAGACGGGCGCCAGTCTCACTAAGCGCCTGTCTCAACATCAGTACGCTGTTTCCAGGGGACACAACAACAACGCTCTCTTCTGCCATCAGTGGGATACAGGCCATCTGATGGACTGGTCAGCGGCGCGAATTATCTTTCCTTCCGCTGACGTCCACGCCCGCAGTCTTGTGGAATCTTCCCTAATAAAGCTGCTTCCTAATTTCAACTTGAACAGCGGCTTTTCTCCTGCCGACAGTCTCCTCGCTTCCCACATCCTCCGCCTTCTCCCGTATGCCGACCACCCTCCGACCTGATCTGACCTCCCTTCGTTTCCGTCCGTCTGTCCTCACCTGCCCCGTGTCTCCGTGTTGCCTTTCCTCTCTCTGTTTTATAACACCTCCTCTTCCTTGCCTCTTCAGACCTGAAGATGGAATCCAGGTGGATTCCGAAACTGTAGTCTCATTTTCAATTAAATCTAGTTTACATTGTGGGGTTTAATACCATATTATATATAATACATATATGTATATACATTATATATAAACATATTATATATATATATATATATATATATATATATTGTGTGTGTATAACAATCCTCCCTGACCTGGCCTCGAACCTAGGTCACTCCGGCTATGAGACCGGAGGGCCAGTACAATTCCCACCGAGTGCCCACGGGGAGTGTGTGTAAAACCTCGCTATCATTACTCATGTATGAGTAGATAGGTAATGTCTATGGAAGCTAGTTAGATCCTAGTTGCACAATCCTTTTAGTGGGTCGTGTGGCATGGTTGGTTTAGTACTGGCCCTCCGGTCTCATAGCCGGAGTGACCTAGGTTCGAGGCCAGGTCAGGGAGGATTGTTATACACCTATATCAATGCGGTATTGCATTATTCCATCTTTCATATATTGTGTGTATATATATATTATATATATTGTATATGATATATACTATATATATATATATATATATACTAACATACATGTACATATATAGGTATCTAATTAGATGAAATATACAGTTATTCAGTATCTGTCATTTTATCTCTCCTTTTCTCTTTCTCGTCCCCTGTTGTCTACATTATCGGTGTAGAACATAGGGTATCAATATAGTTTCAGGAATAATTTGAAACTCTGTACTTTGGATAAATATGTTTATTGTTTACTGGAAAAATAACATCTGCACAATCCAGTTATCGTGGAATAAGGAAAAAGAAACAGTGCTATTATGTCTACAATTTCCATCACCTAGGGAACGCACTGCCTTACAAAACTGATTTACATGTGTTTGTAAATCACTCGTTTACATACCGGATAACAGGACATGGATACATAAGCACTATGAACATCTGCGCGACGAAAATATTGTACAGTCGTCAACTCTGAAATTTTGATATCTCCTTCACCTTTCTTTCAAGAACAAAGATTTTCATGACATGATGAAATTTTGCTTGAATTTAATGTCTTTCCGAGATATCTCTCTGTTTGATTATTTTCTTGTTTTGTCGGCTCTTTTCCTTTCGTCCACTCTTTCTGTTTTCAACTTGTACATGTAACTCTCTCTTTTTTATTATTCGGCCATTATGATATATATCTATATATGTCATATATATATATGTGTGTGTGTGTATATATATATATATATATATATTATGTATATATATATATATAAAACATATATATGTATATAAACCAAGAGCCCGAACAGTGAAAAAAATTATCAGGCTATATGAATATAAGAACCATTAAATACATCACTTAGATTGTCACGTTCTATAGGATGAATAAGCCTTAAACAAACACAGTTCACCATTGTATATATGTACACAGTCAGGCCTTGACCGAAACTGTAACTTACAACTATTCAAAGCGTCATATTAAGCAGTAAAATGTCTTAGAAATGAGAACGCTAAGTCTCTCAGGAGGGATGTCAGTGGAATGAATTCTTTTCACGAAGCTGAATATTCTCCACAATTTCCACTGTAGAGAGGACAAATAGCCCGTGGTTCGAAGATGTTGTGATACGATACTCTTAATTTCCATATACTTATTCGTAGCCCACAGGCTGAATATAGATAGTTCACAGTTATTCACCTTTAATTAACGGTAAACACGAAAAAGAATGATTCGTTTCCGTCATATGATTAACTCATTATATCCTTATTATCACTTAATTTTCTTCAGTCATGAATATAGTCACAGTACATTTCCACATTTTTAAAAATTATCTCTCTCTTTTTCTTTTCTTTCTTTTTCTTTCTTTTTTTTTCTATTTTACGTTTATCACACCAAATAACAGTGACAAGATGTAAACGTCTTTATCTCACCTCACGTACATCAGGTCAAAAAATAGCTTTGAGATTACTTTTACAGCAAGACCTAAATTGTCTGGCCTCCTTTAGATTGAACAGTGAAGAGCAACACACAGAGATACTCGAAACACACTATGAAACACATACTATCTTGTTATATAATGATATGCCTTTTTGAGCAATAACGGAGGACGCAAGATCAACATTCATACGAGACTAGATAATGGAGTTCATAATATACATGCTAGAAAACGATTATCGTTTTTCATGATGAGTTTTGACTTAATTCAACACAGGTTATTTAGGAAGCACCACGAGTGCCTAATTATGCACCGGAAAATATATTTCCACAAATAGATAGAGTTGTATTCCTTCTTTGTCTGTCTGTCTGTCTGTTTGCCTCTCTCTCTCTCTCTCTCTCTCTCTCTCTCTCTCTCTCTCTCTCTCTCTCTTCTTGTCTCTCCCTATAAATATATTTAAGTACATTCATACACTTGTGTGTGTGTGTGTGTGTGTGTGTGTGTGTGTGTGTGTGTGTGTGTGTGTGTGTGTGTGTGTGTGAAATTTTGAAACTGAGCTGTATAGTAGTTGTAAGGAAACATTTGTGCGAATTAGTTCAGACCGAAGAGCTGTGACGACGACGGTCTCACGTCTCGCCGCTGAGGCCCCCGATGCACGCGAGCTCAATGCTGGGGTCTCGATGGAGCTCCCTGGCCTCACCCTTGTCCGCCACCGCTTGGCCGGGGGCGCCGTCGTTCAGGGCGTTCCTCTTGTGGCGCGAGTCCACGTATACCCCCGAGTCCGACGAGAGCTTCCTGTCGAGGCACACCTGGTCGTCGGAGCTCCTGCCCGAGTCGTACTTGGTGAGGGCGTGGGGCGGCGTCCCCTTCCTCTGCGCGAAGCCCGTGAGCTTCACCATCTCCTTCTGGTTGCTCTTGCAGTGCCCCTTGAAGGCGTGGAAAAGATCGGCGCTCTTGTCCTCAGCGAGTGAGCCGTTGTTGGCCTTGGTGGGGCTCCTCTGCCCGTCGGCGGCGCGAGGCTTGTTCACGTCCACCTCGATCTCCACCATGACGCAGCCGGAGGCGACGGAGGAGGACGGCAGCTGGGGCGAGGAGGCGGCCGGGGGCGACTGCGGCGTCGAAGGGGAAGGCAGTTGCTGCTTGGGAGGCGTGTGTCGCGCCGGGGCGTCGCGGGGGCCGCCCATGGGGTTACGCCAGGACTCGCTGCGCCCCTCGTGGTTCACCACCTGAGGGCGTGAGGAAGGAACAGGTTCTAAGGTGCACGAGGCATTACCGTTTTGTTGGTCTCTTTATTTGTATTATATGTAGATAGGTAGATATAGATATAGATAAATAGAATTATATATGTATGTGTATACACATATATATATACATATATATATATATATATATATATATATATATATATGTGTGTATGTGTGCATTATGTATATATATATATATATATATATATATATACATATGAATACATATATACGTACATATATATTTACTGTACATACACACACACACTTATATACGAATGTATGTGTATATACATTTATTTCTGTCTATACGTACATTTGTATAACGTTTTACAAAAATTGAAATATTGAAACATATAATACAGCACATGTTACATATAACCTATTGGCAGATTTACACACGCACATGTAAAACACTCAAGGCAAAAGAAAGACCTAAAAAGAAGAAAAATAAAGGAAAGAAATTAAAAAGCGAGAGAGAGAGAGAAAAATAAAATATGTAAGGAAATAAAGAGAGTTAGGGAGGAAAAGCAAGTAAGGAAGAGAAAGAGAGGTTAAGAATAATATAACAGAAAAGAGAAAACGCACATTCACTCCGAAAACGGAAAACGCGTAATCAAACAGAAAACGGAAAACGCGCAATCAAACAGAAAACGCGCAATCAAACAGAAAACGCGCAATCAAACAGAAAACGCGCCATCAAACAGAAAACGCGCCATCAAACAGAAAACGGAAGGCCAGGAGCCTCCAAGCGACCTCAGCGCCATCAAAGT
>NC_061820.1:33371850-33384350 GCF_019202785.1 Penaeus chinensis | reverse complement strand
TTGTAAGCAGAAATAAGTAGAAACGTGATGAATTGTAAGTCGAAATAAGTAGAGAGGTAATAAATTGTAAGTAGAAATAAGCAAATTAATGAGTTAATAGAAAAGAGGGATAAATAAGTGAATGAAAGTAAGGCAGTAAACGAAAGAATGAATAGAGAGGAAAATGAATGAGTAAGCAAGTGAATGAAAGCAGGAAATAGGTAAATGAATAAACAAAAGGGGGAGGGGGAGACAAATAAGTGAATGAATTTAAAAAAAAAGAGAGATTTTGGTTAGTGGAAATGGAGTTTTTGTGTATGTTTGTTTGTTTGTGAATTAGTTAATTAGCCTGCACGTATTCCTGTCTCTGTATATTTTTACGTATCTGTCTACAAGTATGTAACGAGAGAGAGACATATTTATCAATTCTAATGTACGACCTTCCTTTAATTTCCTTTTCTTAGTGTTTTTTCTCTCTCTCTCTCTCTCTCTCTCTCTCTCTCTCTCTCTCTCTCTCTCGTTCGCTTCGGGGAAAGAAACAAAATAAAATCCTCTCTTTATTCCTCAAGAGAAAAAAAAAAATGCAACAAAATCTTCCCAACACGAGAGAAACATGTTCATGGATATCAAAATATGTCGACTATTCATGATATTCATGGACTTTGAATACTTTAATGTAGAATCAGGGTCGAGGATGGAAATTCAGAAACTTTTCTTTCGTGGATATTGACATCAGAAACGAAAGTTCTGTCTTATCAGGCCTACTTATTCAGTTTTTTTGAAAGGTTTGCTTACATGAATGTAATATATTTGTACATGGATGTCTATCTATTTATCTGCGTACCTATCTACCTACTAAGAGCATTAAATATATATATATATATATATCTATTTGTCTATCTATATATCTACGTACCAATCTATCTATCGAAAGCTTTTAGTATATTTATATCTATCTATCTATCTATTGGCGTACCTACCTAGCTGGTCTCTCCCCTTCTCCTCCTCATTATATCCTCCCTCTTTTCTCTTAACGAAAAACATTTTCTAACGACCATAGACTTACGAAACGAAGATTTACGAACAGATTTACGAAACAAAGCAAGCCTTATCCCCATCGCGTAAATTAGTTAAAATCTGGAAGCCATTCATCTTTTTATTTAAAGGATCGCCAGTTTGCAAGCCGTTTTTTTTTTTTTTTTTTTTTTTTTTTTTTTTTTTTTTTTTAAGTATCGTCTTTTTTCCATGTAGTTCTTTGCTTATCGGCTATCTTCCTATGTTTCTATGCTTCTATTAAAGTAAGGGGAAAAGAAAGAAAGAAAGTTCTATGTATATGTATATATATACATAAATCCAACCTTCTGAAAAGAGATTGAGTTAGGAGATAAAAGTTAATAACGAGCCACCTTACAGTAAAATATTAGTGTGAGATATGAAAGGCGGGGAGGGTGGGGGGGGGGGGGGGACCTCTTATCCTTCATAATATTCTCCTTGGGTCTGAAGCCGAGTCGTGTGCCTGTTTCCGAATGAGTGACGCAGATGGCATACCTTCACCTAATGTATTATTTAAGGCAAGGCCCCAACCTAAGGTCCTTTCTCGTCTCTCTTAAGCTCCTGGGCTGTGATGACGATTCTTTAATATTTCCATGTAACAGTAGATAAAACAGGTGCAAGTGTATAGGACCCTTTTGTAAATAAAGTATAACATTTTCCGTATATATATGTGTGTGTGTGTGTGTGTGTGTGTGTGTGTGTGTGTGTGTGTTTGTGTGTGTGTGTGTGTGTGTGTAGTGTGTATATATGTATATATACACATATATATATTTAATCGTATTATGTATATTATGATTGATCCCTATCCTTTTGTACTTCTCTGCTACTGGCAATTGACATGGATCAAGTTCCCCTCACTCTTAACTTCCACGAGAAACAAAGGAAGGGTTAAGTTTTTTTTTTTTTTTTTTTTTTTTATAATGTTAGTTTCTCGTGTTATCCATATATGCGGCCAGTAGCGTTATGAAACTTTATTATTTAAATACCACACATTAACTATTAGGTCTCGTATTGCCCTTGAAAACCTCTGCTATATTGGTGTTATTACATTTTTTTCCCCATATATCCATTTTTTTTTTTCTTTCTCTTTTCTTTTTTCATAACTTATTTCTTTTTTCCTCCATCTTTTTCTTATTCCCTATCTGTTTATTTATTTTCTTCTTCCCTATCTTTTCCTTTATTTTCTTCTTACCTTCGATCTTTTCCTTTAATTTCTTCTTACCTTCATCTTTTTTATATTCTTTAACTTTCAGCTTCTTAAGCCGCTTTACTTCGTTAACCCTAAGATTGCAGTGACAGTGTGTAGCAAATGCTTTGTAATAGTGATATCACGTTGTAAGGGGAACTGGAGCTAGCCTAACAAGGTCCTCATTCAACAGAGTTCAACTTCCTCGAGACATCATGAAGTTCCTTTTAGTTTGGTGAAAACGCTGCCAGAGATGCTCACTCGTTTATAACCTGTGGGGTGGCCGTATTTTTTTTAGTTTTACATACCAATAACTTCTCACACTTTTACACGACGAACGTTAACACTTTGGAAGCTGAAATTACCTTTTTTTTTTTTTGCTAGACGCTGGGATAAACAAGAACTTATCATTGTTTTTTTAATCATTATCTAGACTTCCTCGACCTCGTTTCCGAGACACGTCGCATATTTACCCTTTTTTTGCCGTATCTATTTGTATAAATGTGGGAAGGATTTAATCCCCACTAAACGCGTCCCAAATGTGTTTCTTTCATTCTTATAGAAAAAATCATGTTAATGTTAGTAATGATCAGTATCATTATTATCATTATAATCATTGCTGTTATTGTTACAATAATAATAGTGATTATCAGTGACAGTAGTAGCACGCCAACATTACCAATACTGAGTTGACTACATAAGGCTCTTTGGTCTCCAGCACAAATCATTGCCTGTGGAATACAAGTATATTGAATTATATTGAATTATATTGTTTTTTTCATCTACCTTTTATTTTATTCTGTAAATCTTATCACTGACCCTTTTTAAAAGGCAAATGTAAATTGATCTAAGGTCTTGAGAAAATTTTGCAGTTTTCTTATAGTGATAATGTTGATATAACGATAATAGTGATAATGATGATAATGATGATAATAATGATAATAATGATAATGATAACGATGGTGATGATGATGATAATAATGATAATAATGATAATGATAACGATGGTGATGATGATGATGATGATGATGATGATGATGATGATGATGATGATGATGATGATTATGATTATGATTATGATGATGATGATGATGATGATGATGGTGATGATGATGATAATAATAATAATAATAAACAATATTAATAATGCTAGTAATAATACAAATAAATATGATGATATTAATGACAATAGTAATAATAATAACAGTGACAATAATAATTGATATTATTATAATAGTTATAACAATGACAATAATGATAATCATATTTATTATAATCATATTAATAACGATAGCAATAACAATAATGATATAGTAATTACAATTATAACGATAATTAGGATAATAATAATAATATAACTACAATTGTAATAATAATAATGATAACAATACTCAAATAAAGTTTTAGCGTTGATAATATTTTTAATATTAATAACGATAATAGTCATAATGATAATAATAATAAAAAGAAAATAAAGATCTCTGCAGTGATTTGCTACAAGAAGTCCATGTAAAACATTGCTGATAATATCATTATATATTTTTGTGTGCTCACACACACGCACATATATATATATATATATATATATATATATATATAAATATATATATAGATTTATATATATATACATGTATGTAATGTAAGTATATATGTATGTATATATGTATGTATGTATGTATGTATGTATGTATGTATGTATGTATGTATGTATGTATGTATTTATGTATGTGTGTGTGTGTGTAGCCAATAATGAATTTAAAGCATTCTTGTCATTCAACTCAATACCTCGGTTATTCTCAAATGATTTTTTCCATGATGTAGCGTAACAACGGGGCTTACAAGAGACTCGTCTCCCTCGCTTGGGCTTCCCAAAAATGTATAGTGATTCTACTGTCATTATATTATGATGATGATCATGATCATGATCATGATCATGATCATGGTGGTGGTGGTATTATTACTACTAATAATAATAATAATAATAATATCTATAATAACAGTAGATACTAATGATGATAACAATAATAATAATGATGATAAAAATGATAACAATAACAATAACAATACTCGTATCCTATCGGTCTCTTAACCCCGAGTGGGCTGTCGAGGCACCGCTGACAATTTCCTGACGAAATTGCCATTCGCACCGGTCATGGGCTTCTCTCTGCGAGTCGGCGAAAGGCAGTCCTGTCCATTCTTTGACGTTGTCTTCTCACCTCTTCTTCTGCCTTTCTCTCTCTCTGTCTCCTGGTACTGTGCCTTGCAAGATGGCTTTCGCAAGACCGTTTGATCTTGTCACGTGTCCATACCATTTTTATTTTCTTTAAGATGTTTGTGCACCGATGGCTCCGATGGCTGTGGATATGCTGATACTCCTCATTGGTGATGTGATCCTTGTATGGGATGTTCAGGATTTTTCGGTAGCATCTCATTTCATGTGCCTCAATTCATCTCTGGGTGTTATTATTGGGGGTCCATGGTTCACAAGCGTATATGAATATGTCTGATTCATGATGCTAGGAAGATATTTGAAACTGTCAACAGCTTCCAGTTTCTGACCCTTCACTTCGATGTTCCGTTGGATGCCATTTGATGTGTTGGTCAAGAGCTTTGTCTTTTCTGCACTGATCTTCATGTCATAGGCCTGTGATGTTTTGTTAAGCCTAGTTCATCCTCTCTGCCCGCCAAGCCGTCAGTGTCATCAGCAAAGCGTAGGTTGATGATGGTTCTGGCGCCAATGCTGACTGATCCTTCGTTAGTACGTCAGTCATCAGCCTTTCCAAGATGTTGAAGAGGGTTGGTGAGAGAAGACAGCCTTGTCTGACTCCGACAGTTGTCTGGAACCATTCACCTGTATTGTCATTCAGTAATACAGCACTTGTGGCGTGGCCATACAGATGTTCAATTACTTTGATGAGGTTGGCACTCCTCATGGTAGCCCACAATGCGTTGTGCCATACTCTGTCAAATGCCCATTTGAAATCAATGAAGACATGGCACAGATCTTGTTGGTCCTGGAATTGTTTTTCACACAGGATTCTCAGATTGAAGATCTGTTCTGTTGTACTTCTTCCTGCCCTGAAACCAGCCTGTTTTTCTGCAACAATGGTCTCTGTGGTTTCAGCCTGTTCAGAAGCACCCTCAGCATGACTTTGCTGGCAAGGCTTATGAACTTATGATGCGGTAGTTCTAGCACTTTTGCAGATTCCTTTTTCTTTGGTAGTCTGATGACCAGTGTTTGTGTCCAGCAGGTGGGCCATTCTCCTGTCTGCCAGATCTTGTTGCAGATGTTCGTAGGGACGTCAATCATGGCTTCTCCACCTGCTTGGATCAGCTCTGCTGGAATGTTGTCAACTCAAGGAAACTTTCCTTTCTTTAGGGACTTTAGGGACGATCCTACTTATAATAATAATTATAATAATGATAATAACAACGGTAACGATACTACTACTTCTAATAATAATAACAACAATAACGATACTACTACTACAACTACTACTATTACTACTACTACAACTACTACTACTACTACTACTACTACTACTAATAATAATAATAATAATAATAATAATAATAATAATACAAACAAATAACTAAACAAAAATTAAATAAAATCCAGTAAAATCTGTCTCTGATACTCCACTCCTAAAGAAAAGGAAGAAAGGAGAAGCAACGACTTAATGTAATGAATTGAAGAGAGAATTATAAAAGAGCTTGTTCGAGGAAGTTGTCCCTGCTGTGATAAGCTTGGGAAATATTCGTCTTCTATGTTTGCTTGGTGTTTCTCTATGATGCTTGAGGGCGAAGAAAACGCCGATGAAAACTAAAATAGGTTCATTGGAGATCAGCTCTGACAAAATTAAAACGGAACTCTTCCTGTTCCTCTGCCCCATACGCCAGGCTCCGTCTGAGAGTGTTACTGCCAGACGTGTTTACAGAGACGGAATAAAATATTGTACTCTATAAATCGTACAGAGAATCTCACTCTTTCATATAGGTAATATGCTACACAGCAATATAAACTAAACATAACCTTCTATATTTCACATGGCGTAATATATCACACAAAAGACAGTGTGTATAATAAAATCACATAATTATCACAATATACGTACACTAATACTGGCATCACAATCCGTATGCAATGGCATCACAACATGGCACTCTAAACTCACATCGTTATCATACCTCATTATCACAACCCACAGGAAGTGGATAAGGAAGCTGAGTTAAACACAAAACAAAACAAAGGCCGTATTGTTGGCAACGACGGGGATAAAAGTTTTTTTTTTCTCAGAAACCGTAGAGAACAAAAACAAGGGTAGGAATAATTATAACGGTTTCTTTTATAAATGATGATAAAGATAATAATAATATTTTTTATTAATATAATCATTATTGTTGTTGTTATTATCATTATTATAACATTAATGATATTACTAATGCTGATAAACGTAATATATAAAATTATATCACTTGTGGTAATATTAGTAATGCTAACTATAGCAACAAAGATAATGATGATAAAAAATCATCATCATAATATACGTTGTGTAAATAACAATATAAAAAAACACCGGTAAAACAGCAAAAGCACTAGGGAGAACAAATGCACGATAAAGACAATGACAGTAATAACAAACATATAAGGGGAAGACAATGAATACACTATCATTACACTATCATTACACTATCATTACATTGAATACATTATCATTATACTATCATGCACAACATGTATAACAAACAATTAAACTACGTACTCACGCACCGAAAAATATAATCAATCTTATGATCTTATGTACACATTTGCTGTCAAATATTATAGGGTTATCAAGAACCATCATTTCCACCGATAAGAAAACTGCAACACTTTAAATTTGACTATTTATATCGGAAGGGGTAATTACATGCAAGAAGACAATTTAAAATAAATAACAGACGTTATAAAAACCATGTGTAAAGATGCAGATGCAATATCCTTGACAAAGTCATACCGTGTTTACCAAATTGCTTTATAATGAGGGTTAATTGTAAATCGCATTCATCTACAAACAGTGGCATTTTCCAAACAATCAGACGAAAGAGCAAACATAATATAAGATGCTTATTGCATGTTCTCTGCCTATGAAGCCGATATCGGCTAGTAATGTGACCTTTTTTAAGCGCAGATCACAATGTAACATTGTGTATTAGATAATCAGACGTCTTTGTAAGATGCATGCAACAAAATCAGTCTGCACAACACAGTAGACTGTATTTGACACCCAACGTGGTTTTATTTACAGTAGATTTAAAACCTAAAAATACATCGCCACTCTGCTTTATCGCTGTGGGTATTATAAGTAATCATAAATATAATTATAATAATTTGCTTAAAATAACGATGCATGAAGGTATGTCCGTTAAATTTTTAAACATTATTGCAACAGGCTTTATCGGATCTAATTTTAACTCGACACCTTCACCTTGTTAGTATCTTTGAAATAGAGTTAATGATGTAAATTATGTTTGCATGCCCTCATTTATGTGTTCATGATAAATGGCTTAATCATATTCCATTATATTGCAATTAGATATATATACAAAAAATACTTTCGAATAATGGGAATAAACTACATTTAAATGAATGACATTTTAAAAAAACTTAACCACTTTTTTTATTTTCTCTGTTACGTTGCAGAACCTGTGTTAGATAACTGGCCTAATGTAGGTGCTTTTATCTGCATGAAAACCCGCATAAAACATGCAAAACCGTCCAACATCACAGCATAGGATGGCCAGACTAGTAATTTTCATAGAGAGGAAAACCACGTTCTTTTCACTTCTGTATTTTCCATTTTCCATTTTCTCTCGTCCCAGTGTTTATATAAAATATCGATGAAAAAAAGTGTCGTACATTGATATTTTTTTATGACATTCAGTTCATTTGCCACACTCCTTCCTCTTGTCAGTGTATTTATAAGGTTGTTGTGTGTGCTGTTCGATTAGCAATGGCATCAAAAACTTTAAACACAAAATAATGATATGCAAAGTGTATTTTTTTTTCTTTTTCTTTTTTTCGTTTTTTTTTCCACCACCATCACTATCATCAGACATCATCAAAACTTAAACCATATAATTTCAGAAAAAAAACTGTTTACATTCCCGAGCAGATGGTGAGCTACTGAAAAAAAATTGCTCTATAATGACTGCATTGCAATGAGAGGGTGACCTACCGCCGCTGAACTTCCCGTGAAGAAATAAGTGAGGGAACACACAAGTAATTTTAGTTTCACCATCATCATTTGGGAGCTAACGCCGGCAGGGGCGCATAGCCGCATCCACCCTTCGCTTCCACCTACAAGGGTCCCTCATGGCGAGCCGCCAGACAGGGGCCCGGCCCATCTCTAGCTCCTCACGACAGGTTTGATCGATCTGCCCAAGCCACTTTTTCGGTCGTCCCACAGGCCTCCTCCACCCAGGGTTGTCTCGGACAGAGACAACCTGGTGGGCAGGGTCATCCTGCGGGAATCGAGCCAGGTGGCCGTATAGCCTGAATTGGCGATCGCGGATTGTGCAAGTAACAGGTCCTGTACATGGTCCCGCTAACTTTACCCCATGATCCGGCGCAAGGATCTGTTACAAAAGGTATCAAGACGAGATTCCAAAGTACAAGAAAGCATCCAGGTTTCACTACCATATAGTAAAACTGGCAGTATCACAGCCCTGAAGACAAGTAGCTTAGTCCTTCTGCACAGGTACCGGCATCTCCAAATACTCTTGTCGAGAGATTTCATGACCCCTGCTGCTAGGCCAATCCGTCGACTGACTTCCTGGTCTGACAGCCCAGAGTCGTGAACTGCACTACTGAGGTATATTAAACTCTCTGTGACTTCAATGTTTTCACAGCAAGCACGTACCGACTGCACAGGGTCTCCTAGCAGGCCCCCAAAATCTTGGATCTTGGTCTTGGTCCAGGAGACCTCTAGCCCCAGGGGCTTCGCTTCATTGCTAAATGCATCAAGAGCTGAATTCAGAGATTCAGATAGAATGGCAACATCATCAACAAACTTAAGGTCTGTAACCTTGACATTGCCCAGAGTTGCTCCACAGTGACTTTGGACAGTAGATCTACCCAGTATCCAATCCATGCAAGTGTTGAAAAGTGTTGGTGCAAGAACACAGCCTTGCCTTACACCTGAACTAACAGGGAAGAAGCTCGATAGGCCCCCACCACACTTTACAGCACTTTCAGTGACTGTATACAGGTTTGCTATTAATCCAACAATCCCTTGTTGGAATTTCTCTTAGCCTCAGGATCTCCCAGAGTGATTCGCGATGCACCGTATCAAATGCCTTCATGAGGTCGATGTAAGCTGCGAGCAGCCCACGTCTGAACTCACGACGGCGCTCTACAATGACTCGAAGCGCCAGGATGCGGTCTATTGTGGACTTACCAGGAGTGAATCCAGATTGCTCCGGCCTCTGGTGCCTCAGCAGGTGGTCTCTGATACGTCTCACTAGGATGTGCGCGAGTACCTTGCTAGGTATATTGAGTAGTGTAATACCTCGGTGATTGCTGCAGTTCCACCGATCCCCTTTCCCCTTCTAGAGAGAGATGACCACACCCCTCTGTAGGTCAGGGGGAATGGTGCCAGTCTGCCAGATGGCAGACAGGACTGCATGCAAGCCCCTTGCCATAGGTTCTCCACCAGCCTTTAACAGTTCAGCTGAGATGCCACAAATACCTGCTTTTAACCACTCTTCAGCTTGGAAATCGCCCCCCTGACTTCAGTCAGGAAGGGTGGACCCTCGCTGATGGGGGTGTCTGGCAGAAGAATCTCAACATTACCCGCATCCAAGTTAACTGTTGGTGGATCAACCTGATACAACTGCACACAAATCTCAGCCCAACGCACATGCAACCCATCAGGATCTGAGATTATCTGGCCACTTGCTGAGCAGACTGCAGTCGTCTGTGAGGAGGGCTTGGAAGATTCCTGATAAACTGTTCTTCATCCCTTCTCAACAGTGTCCTAGTCCTGCACACCAGAGAATAGCCACAACTCGGCGCTTTGATACACCCGGTAGTTCTGGACCTCGTTAGCACTCCATTGAGTACTAACGAGGATGTGGTCGAGTTTGCGAGTTTGTCGAGTTTTAGTTTGCGTGTGTGAAAGAGAGAGAGAGAGAGAGAAAGACAATGAGAGTCAGATAAAAAGAGAGATGGATGGAGGGAGGAGGGGCGGAAGGACGGGCGGACGGACGGACGTAGAAAGAGAGGAAGAGAGAGGAAAGGAGGACAGCAGGGAGAGAGAAAGAGAGAGAGAGGTTATATAATGATAGAAAAACTGCTTCATTAATTGTTCCTTTCTCATATCTTCAATCTTAATAACCGTATTAATCTAGGTAATGACGTCTAACTCCCTGACAATATTGTTTAACGTTTTTTTGAGACAAGAGAAGCTGTTAATTTCTTGGTGTTTCTAGAGACTAGCAAATAAAGATTATCAGTGTGGCACAGAGTTACAACAGTATATATCAGAGGCAATAGAAATGACATTAAATATGTGTTATATTATGGAGAACTGGTATGCCATTTCAGAAAATATGAAGTGGTTTAATTCATAAAAAGGATTAAATCATATATCCCAGCAAGTTTTGAACTGCAAGAAGAATTACAGTATATGTTTTATCTTTTTTTTCCAGTATACTCTTGTGACATCATCAGATCAAGGACGATTATCTTAGTACTTTTATCAGAAATGTAACCATTGACGGTTCATGTCATTACCGACACGCAAATGCATTATAATATAGATTTGAATTGCTCATTTTCGTTTCTTCCGCTCTAATTGCGAAATTCCCCGTCACGTAAATCCCATGCCACTATATCGAAAATCCAGCCCCAAAAATAATCTGCCTGTATACTTTGTGTATCATTTCACAACTGTTACAATATAGGAGCTAAGACACAATACGAAAATACCAGATGATTCATGATGCTTATAGGTACGTGGTAGTGGTACGTAATACCAGCGAATTTTCATAAATGCCATTACCAGTTGCTTGGATGAAAGTAATCAATTGTCACCCATTACCCCTTTATATTAATCGTAATGCTGTATTTCACTGGAGGATAGTTATAGGGATGGTAGAGGAGATCACATGAGAACGGCAGAATGATGTTGTAACTGATTTAGATATGGTAGAGTATTTAATTTTATTTATCATTATTATTATCATTTGCATTGTCATTATTATTATTAACGTTATTATTATTATTATTAACATTATCATTATTATCATTATCATTATTATTATCATCATCATCATTATCAATATTATTGTCATTATCATTATTATTGTGTCAGTATCACCATCATTATCATTATTACCGTTACTGTCGTTATTACTTTCTCAGTAATCGAGATATGTAATCAATTGCAGTTAATCAATTACGCCCACCCTTTGCACGTAATTATGGCAAGTAACAATCAACCAGTATATAAGGTAATATCAGGGATGTGTACGGAAATAATGATAATGATGATGACAATGACATTGATAATGATAATTATAATTATAATTATAATGGTAGTGAAAATAATAATAATAAGAAGGAAGATAATTATAAGAAAAATAATAACAATAAGCACTCACTGAAAATTCTACCACGTGTGTGTAATTAGCAATGATCAACAAAATTAAAGTATCATACCTTTTTTTTTAAATATCACGTTTTTTCTTCAATTTAATAAACGATATCTTTATCGTATCTCTTTTTCATTACTCTCTTAACCATCATTAAGGGTTTTCAAAGGTTATTTGTGCGTTAAATGGCATTGTCTACGCTAACAATAGGTATGATTATTTTTGTTACTGTTATCAATATTATTATTATCATTTATATCATTAATATTAATTATATTGTTGTTATTATCATTATATTATTGTTATTATTATTTATATTACTATTATCATTTATATCATATTATTAATTATATTATTGTTATTATCATTATATTATTATTTATACTATTATTATAGTCATTATTTATATAATTATTATAGTTATTATTATTTATATAATTATTATTGTTATCATAATTGTCATAATTATAAGTATTGCTTTACTATTATTATAATTAATAATGTTAATATTGTCATCATTATTACTTTATTATTTTATTATTATCATTGTTATCATCATCATCACTACCATTATGTCGTTATTATTCCCAGTATTGTAGTTAGATTTATCATCACTGTATTATCATTATCACTATTATCACCACAA
>NC_061820.1:33345593-33348093 GCF_019202785.1 Penaeus chinensis | reverse complement strand
ATCATCATCATCATCATCATTATTAGTAAGTTATCACCATTGTTGCTATTATTGTTGTGAAAATCGTTATTATTATCATGCATACTTGCAACATTCCTGTCATTTTTCTTTTGAATCATAAGACTTTTTGATGTACAAACGAAATGGCACATCTTATAAATTTCTTCATTTTTACCTCTGCTTTTCGCCAGCAATCTCCCAAAGAAACTCATATTCCTTTGCAACCGGTGCGTAAGCGATATGCAACATCTTGCAACGCAGACGCACCCGGCAATTTGCAAATATTATTCATGTATACAGCATTCGACGATATTAATTTTTATGCTGCATGATCCATATTTCTGGGATATCGAATGACATGCAAGTCTGTAAGGTAGATGGCAGCAAAATGCAATAGTTTATTTCAGTAAATTTAAAGAATAGATTTGTCTAGTGATTTTTTAATAATACATATGCAGTAAGAATCACTGGGATAGAACGGGAGAGATAGATTGATAGATGGAAAGAGAGGGAGAGAGAGAGATAGAGAGAGAGAGAGAGAGAGAGAGAGAGAGAGAGAGAGAGAGAGAGAGAGAGAGAGAGAAAGGGGAGAGGGAGGGAGAAAGGGAGAAAGAGAGAGAGAAAGAGAGATAGAAAGAGACAGAGACAGGTAGGCAAAGACATACACAGACAGAAACAGAAGCAGAGACAAGCAAACAGACAAACAGACGAATAAAGAAGCAAACAATCAGAGAAAAAAGGCTAAACAAACTTAGAAAAGCGATGGAAAGAGAGGCACATCAATCTAAACTTCGCCCACAAAGACATTTTCCTTCATCATATCAGCTGATTGTCATATATCTGTCTTAACAAGCCCGACCGACGAAGAAAAGTTTGCAGGCTTGAAATTGTTCCCGCAAAAGAGGGAATGAGGAAGCGGATGAAGGAAAAAAATGGAGGAGGAAGAGGACGAGAGCCGAAAGAGGAAGAGGAAGAGGATAATGAAGATAGAAATGGTGATAGTGAAGGTGAAGGTGATGGTGATGGTGATGGTAATGGTGATGGTTATGATGATGGTAATGGTGATGGTTATGGTGATGGTGATGATGATGATGATGATGATGACGACGTTTATGATGGTGATGGTGAAGGTTATGATAAAGATGATGATTGATAATGATGATGGTAAGGATAATGAGGAGGAGAAAGAGAAAGAAGAAGAGGAAGCACATGAAGAAGAATAGGATTAGGGAGAATAAAGAAAGAGGAGAAAGAGATAGTAAAGAGACGAGAAGAAAGAAGAGAAAGAAAAGAAGGAGGAGAAGTGGAGGAGCAAGAGGAAGATAAAGAGGCGGAGAAGGAAAACGAGGAACAGAAAACAAAGGACAGAGAAAAATAAGATGAAAATTAGGTGAATTAATAGTAGAGGAAAAGCTTTTTTCTTTCGTCTTTTTATATAATTTTCTTAGCGAGAAAATTACATGAGAACAAACCCTTTTTTTAAAAGGGCGGCGGGAAAAAGGTTGGGGAAAAAGTCCTTTTTTCTATAGTAAATAATTAATAAATTTAGCTTTGTTGAAAGGAGTTTTAAATTTTCCCTTTTAATTAATTTCAAGGGTTTTTAATAACCCTTTTTCGTGTATGGGTGGGGTGAAATTTTAAAATTTTAAAATAAATATATTAAAATATACATATATGTGATGTAAAATATGCATATTTTTATATACATAATTTTTGTGGTGTGGGGGGGGGGGGGTGTTAAAAGGGGGGTTTTTACTTTTTGTATATTTTAATACTTTTTATTAAAATAGATTAAAAAAATTTTACTGGAAAAAAAAAACCCCACCACACATCACCCCACAAACAAAAACACACACAAAACCAAACCCCACAAAACCCCACAAAACCCCACATAAAAACACAAAACCCCCAACACACGCCCCACCCCCAAAACACCAAAAAAACACCCCACACCCCACACACACACACACACACACACACACACACACCCAAAATATATATTTATTTATATATATATTTTATATTTTTTTATGCATAAAATTTGTGTGTGGTAAATATTTTTTAAAATATTTATTAAAATATAAAAAATATACTTATCATCATTATTTTCATCATCTTTACTTTCATTTTTATATATTATAATTTTTTTATTATATATATATTTATTTATGTATTTATATAAATATAAATTTTTATAAATATATGGTGTTTGTGTGGGTTTTGTTTTGTGTATTTAAACCCAAAAAAACCCTTTTCTTGATTTTATGCAATATGTATTTGTCCAATCATTTTGCTAAAAAATGAGATACACTGTAACATACCACATGGCATATTGCAAAAATTCAACAAAAAATTCAGGGTATATTACTCATAAAGGGAAAATTAAAACCCAAAAATATTGGGTCTTGTCATGCTCACAGAAAAAACGCATCCCCAAACCCAAACCTTTTGCTTTTTGAAAAAAAGCCAGAAAACCAGGGGAAAAAAGAGACATCCCCCG
>NC_061820.1:33335593-33340593 GCF_019202785.1 Penaeus chinensis | reverse complement strand
CATCTGTTCTTCTTCTTCTTCTTCCATCTCCTCTTCTTTTTTTCTTCTTCTTCTATCTCTTCTTTTTCTTCTTCCTCCATCTGTTCTTTTTCTTCTTCCATCTCCTCTTCTTCTTTTCTTCTTCTTCTTCTTCTATCTCTTTTTTTTTCTTCTTCCTCCATCTGTTCTTCTTTTTCTTCTTCCATCTCCTCTTCTTCTTTATCATCATCTTCTTCTCCTTCTTCTTCTCCTCCTTCTTCTCCTTATCCTTCTTCTTCTCCTCTTTCTTCTCCTTCTCCTTCTTCTTCTATGGTCAAATGGGAGAGTATGAACGTGCAAAAATAATCGCCAGGTGTTTCCTAACTCCAGCATAATCCCGCGGGTGTCAGGTTCATCACGAACTTCTCGTCTCACTGTCTTTTACATGGGGATTTTTTTTATCGGTATAAAGGGAAAGCGAAGAATAAAACATACATACATATACACGTATATACATACATGATTTGTGTGTGAGTATATGTGTATATATATATACAAATATTATATATATACATATATATACATATATATGATATATATAAAAAAATATATATATATAATATATATATATATATATATATATATATATATATATATATATATATATATATATATATATACATACGTGTGTATGTACCTTTCCTTGTGGTCAACGAGGAGCTGAGCGCGTGAAGCGTGTGTTTCCATGACCATGCATTGCTTTGTGTATGTATTTATGATTTTAGTTATCTCTTATCCTCTAAAAAAATAAAATAAGTATTGTGTATTATTTTATGCTCGTCATTAATTACATAGCGAATAAGAACAAAACATATTTATCATACTTATACACACCTAATAAATCAAATGATTAAAACAGTTTTTAGTATTCATGAGTATTATGTAAATCGAAATACAGTACTGCAAGACTTCTAATAAATCAAACGATTAAACTGTTATTAGTATTCATGGGTATTATGTAAATCGACATACAGTACTGTATGACCTCTGATGTCCGCGGTTTACGTAAATGCTTCAAAGTGAGACATAAATACTTCAGACAGACTGGCAAACGTTTCACATAGATGCTTCCAAGTTAATATTGGGAATAGTATATGCACCTTATGTACCTCTCACAGTTTGCGAAGAGCTTTTCCATATGTAAAAAACAACATAATTTTAGTATATTTAAAGCGATATTTCGAAATGTTTCCTATACATAAATAAACATGAAATCATAGAAAATGGAGACTGTAAGAAATTTAACCCTTTGGTACAGCTCTTATTTTTGCTCGTATCTAAAATAGGGTAGAAATACGTGTAGAGATTTATAATAAAAAAAAAAAAAAAAACTGTTAGATAGATTTCTTACGATACTGCTCTCTTGAACTTCAACATATAACCATTCTCTTCTTTAACTCTAAACAAATGCGGGAAATATAAACTTCAACGAAAAGGCTTTGTCAGCGCCATCTCTTGGTTCTTATCGCGCTGCTCTTTACTTTTCCGTGATCTTTTTAATGTGTTGTCACTCGATATTATTCTATCACTTTTTATTTCGTATACTGATAATCAAACTTACGTTTCACTAATTTTTAATGACTCCAGCACTCGCCTCGCTATTCCACACTTCATGTATGTGTATGTGTGTGTGTGTGTGTGTGTGTGTGTGTGTGTGTGTGTGTGTGTGTGTGTGTGTGTGTGTGTGTGTGTAAAAGCCCCTCGAATTTCCATTGCTCACGGAGAATAGCATTGCACCCAAGGTAAATATAACCAGGTGGCTCCGTTTCCAAATATTTAGCCTATTGAACTTAAAAAGAAACTGTTTTTTTCCACAAGAGTATTCTGCGATTGTTAATTTTAAGGCCTCTTCGTTAACGTAAATGAAAAAAAGTGAATATTGGCTTTACTTCTGATTAATAAAAAAATAATAATAATAAAGTAAATTCTACAAATAAGTATGTGTCTGGATACCTCACTGCTAAACGCGATGACGGTCATTGGCTCTGCCCCCTTTTTTTTTTACCATATCAAGCTGTGTGATATTTTATGGTAAGTGTTTGTTCACTGCATTTTCTTTGAAAAAAAAAAGAAGGTAAAGAGGCGGGGCTTAGCTTAGAGGTTGCCAACTAGGATTTTCATTAAAACAGAGCGGGGCTAAAAATACCATGATTGCACCAAATCATAACCCCCACCCCCCACCCCTCACAACCCAAAAAGGACAATTTCCAATACCGAGCAAAGCAATCGACTTCTATTTCAAAATCCTCCTCTTACGATTGCTTCAGTATAAACACCCAAGGTCGAAGAAGTAACTTAACATCAGCTATGAAAGAAAATAGTCTCCTGTTGCGAAATCTGCTCCGAAAGAGATGTCCGCCAAAGCATCCTTGGCGACTGCGGGGAATTTCCTCATGATGAAATGTTTAATGCTATATTATTTTTATTTTTTGTACATATTTGTTTGACCATAGAAGTTAGCATATCCATTTTTGAATGATATTTCTCAGACCAGTTTACTTTTTTTTCAATCTATGAATAGAAGGATAACCAACTTGTCTTTTGAGTTCCATAAAGGTTAGTGCTAGTTCATGGTTCTCATCGGCTTGTGAAATCTTTTGCGAGGATTTTTATCTTCAGTCTGTTCAGTGAAAGACGGAAGTGGATGTTTTTGATGAGGCAGATGCTTTGATACGAATTTTATGTTCATCTGAATGACTCGACCCTTTGTGATTCGTGTTTTTTTCTTCGCTCTTTGTATATATATATATATATATATATATATATATATATATATATATATATATATGTGTGTGTGTGTGTGTATACGTATATATATGTAAAAGGAAAACTACCACAGTAAGAAATGAATAAGAATCGTAACGTTTCGAACGTTTTTTTTACAAAGACGAGATCGGTAGAGCTTTGGAGAAAATAATCAGTGAACATAAACATGATGTTAGATATGCCAGAGATCCAAATGCGTGTTTCATTCACTTGCGTGATGAAAAAAGCGCTAAATTAATTCATAAATCCGGTAATTCGTACGAAAGGAAAATGTTCGAATCTCTCTTAATTAAAAAAATGCCTAACTTTAACTTGAGTGCTGGTCAATGGGGCTTGGATGACCTTACCTCCTCGTTAGTTAGCAAAGCCTTCCCTAGATTCTTCGACCTTGACACTCCTCCTGAGACCTGATTCAGCTCTTGTTCGTTCTGTCTCTCAACCACTATATATTCCTGTCAAAATTCTCTCCTTGTAAGCCTCCGGGCAAGTACAGTGGTAACGTGCCGGCCTCTCAGCCGAGGTGTTCGCGCCCAGCCTAGGCGCGAGAAGTTGCAATTGTCGCTTGGAGGTTACTGCTGTGGCTGGTCACCACGGCGGGTAAGGACAAAAGCCGAGTCAGCACCAGCTGACACACGTTAGCGAGTCGACATTAGTCGACACAGGCCGGGCTCCCCTCATTGGCATAGCCCGGGCGAAGCTCAGCTTCGCATATCGAACTTATCCTCTCCTTGTATCCATTTCGGTTTATCAATTGTCTGAAGAGGAACTCGTGAAGAGTTCGAAACGTTACGATTCTTATTTATTTCTTACTGTGGCAGTTTTCCTTTCATCTTTGTATATACGTTACTGTGTTTGTATCGTATATATATATATATATATATATATATATATGTATATATACATATGTATAAATGCATATGTATTTATACATATGTATTTATATCCTCTCTTTCTTTCTCTCTCTCTCTCTCTCTCTCTCTCTCTCTCTCTCTCTCTCTCTCTCTCTCTCTCTCTCTCTCTCTCTCTCTCTCTCTCCCTCTCTTTCTTTCTTATATATATAAATACATATATATATACATTTTAATTTACATATATGTATGCATACATATATGTACACACACACACACATACACACACACACACACACACACACACACACATATATATATATACATATGTATGTAAATTACACACACAAACGTATATGTATATATATGTATATATATATATATATATATTACATTACATATATATGTATGTATATGTGTGTGTGTATATATATATATATATATATATATATATATATACATACATATATATGTAATATATATATATATAATACTTATATATACAAATATATATATATATATATATTACATATATATATGAATGTAATATATATATATATATATTACAAATATATGTATATATATTACATACATATGTATGTTATATATATATATATATATATATATATATATATATATATATATATTACAAAAAACAGACAGATAGATAGATACTGTGCATACACAACGTTCTTTGTATGTAAGGGAAATTATTAGATGCGTTTAATAAACTGCATATATGATCTATTAAATATTTTGAATAATTTATAATGAAAAATACATTTTTGATACGGGGGAGGAGAGGTGGGGGGGGGGCAAATTACAGAAACCAAAAGGTATCAGCAAATAAAAACAAATCTCTCCATATGACAAATCAAAACTAAACCGACAAACGAGTAAATATCATGTCAGTTGGTCCGAAAATAACCTATACACGTATGGCCATGACTCCGCCTTTGGTTTACTCCCTCAGCGCCTGTCGGGGAAGTTAAGAAGCGAATTACTTCATATCATCTTCGCCTCCTTTCCCGCCGAGATAACCTCAAAGGGATTATGTAGGGTGGATGAGCCAGATCAGGATCTTCGTCGGCAAAGCCACGAAAGATGTGTCTGTGCCTGTGCGGATCTTTGCGAATTGGATTGCGGGTATGTAAGGCTTTTGGTGTGTAGAAAGGGGAAAAGGGAAAGGAGGAGGGATATAATGTGGTTGTTTGTGTGTGTGTTTGTGTTTTTTTTTTATGTGTCTATGTCTGTTTGTATTAGTTTTGTGTGTGTGTGAGAGGGTGTGTGTGTGTGTGCGTGTAAGTATGCGTGCGTGCGCCTGTTTCCAATTTCATATTTAATTTTTCCGAAGCGTAAAATAGAAAC
>NC_061820.1:33305593-33308093 GCF_019202785.1 Penaeus chinensis | reverse complement strand
ACACACACACACACACACACACACACACCCACACACACACACACACACACACACACACACACACACACATACATACACACCCACACCCACCCACACACACACACACACACACACACACACACACACACACACACATACACACCCACACCCACCCACACACACATACACACACACACACACACATACACACACACACACACACATACCCACACGCACCCATACACACACACACACACACACACACACACACACCCACACCCACACCACACACACACACACACACACACACACACACACACACACACACACACACACACACACACACACACCCACACACACCCCACCCCCCCCCCCCACACACACACCCACACCCACCCACACACACACACACACACACACACACACACACACACACACACACACACACACACACACACCCACACCAACCCACACACACACACACACACACACACACACACACACACACACACACACACCCACACACACACACACACACACACACACACACACACACACACACACACACACATAAAACAAACATACACACACACAAACACACATACATACACACACAAATCAAGGAACCGCATGATCCCAGGAGGAAGACGACAAAAATAAGGAGTAAACATGTTACTAACATGATTAGAAATCATTTTCCTTGTCTTTATTTCGTATCCCTCTTAGTTATTAGATTTTCGCTGGCGTGAAATTCCAACTGCAGTCTGATATAATCCATCATGAAAGCTACGTGAATTATTTTATCAATTATCATTAAATATATCTCCAGTTTTGCGTCACGTTATTAACAAACTATAGTTTGATCAGAGCACGTCAACCGTTTTGACAAGAATATATATAGCAGAAATTATTACAAATGACTCCTCCCACCATGCAGAAAGACCGATTGATCTCGATTCCGTTGCAATGTTGCCATATCACGTCAGTCTGCTATTACGTCAATTGCTTCCAACGAGTGACTGATATATGTATATTATTATTTATACTTAAGTTTTGGAGGGTGTTATTTTCCCAGTTTTCTTTAATATCTTCGTCATTACCATATCATTATCATCGTCATCATTATCATAATCATCTCCATTGTTACAGTTATTATTATTTTTGCTATTGTTGTTGTTATCACCAAGCATTACCAGTATAATTTTGATTACCGTGTTTATTGTTAATATCTCACACATCTCTATATATCGATTTTGTCATATACCGTAATTGAAAATCACTATAAGCATTCTTTTGACATCCTGTATACAAGAGTAATGTTTCGATGTTTCACTACCATTTTGCATTAGTATTGAGAAATACGACATCAATGCGACGAAATTGAGAAGTTGAACAAGGATCATACTAAGCACAGGATAAAAAATGAAATATCACACAAGTTGTATTAGAGCCAAAGATGGAAGAATTCTTGTTGAAAAGAACGGTATTCTAGCTCGGTGGACAGAATGCATTGGAGAGCTATTTCACGATGTAGGAGAACCATTGCCAAATGTTGGAGATTCTATCGAGGGACCCAAGATTCTAAAGTCAGAAGTTCATGCAGCAATTAGACAGATTGAAAAGAACAAAGCAAAAGGACCAGATGGGGTAAAAGAGTAATTGACGAATGTAATCTATGAAATGTATGATGATGAAACATTTCCTGATAATTTAAGAAAATCCGTGTTCATAGCCCTTCCGAAAAAATCAGGTGCTGTGGATTGTGAACAACATCGGACAATGAGCCTCATGAGTCACGCCCCGAAGACCATCTTGAGAGGCCTTCTTATGAGAGCGAGAAACAGAATCTCACCAGAGATTGCGATGGAACAGTTCGGTTTTGTGAAAGACTCGGGAACTAGGAATGCCATTTCTGTGCTGAGGATGATGACCGAAAGAGCTGTGGAAGCGCTAAGAGATGTGTTCATCTGCTGTATTGATTACACCAAGGCGTTTGACACAGTTCCTCATGACGATATGTTCAGTGAACTCCAAATGTTTGAATATGCATGGAAAAGATCTTCAGTTGCTGTAGAATCTCTACTGGAATCAATCCGCTTGCTTTAGGGTTGATGGAGAATGCAGCAATTACACATATATAGAGAAAGGAGTTAGACAAGGATGTGTGATGTCGCCGGATCTTTTCAACTACTGCACTGAAATGAGAAACGTCTGACGGTAGGAGGAAGCAATATCACAAACATCAAATATGCAGATGGTACAGTTAGTCAAATCTGCTAGTGATCTACAAAAGCTTCTCGATGTTGTTGCAGAAGAGAGTGAGAAAGAGGGATTGGCTATTAACTGCAAGAAGACAGAATGTTTAGTCATCTCAAAGAAGAAGTAGCCTCCCGTGCTTATGCTGAGAGTATATGATTTAAAAAAAATTAAACGTCTCGTCTTTTAACTATCTAGGAAGCCTAATAATCGAAGATGCTAGGTGTGGTGCAGAAATCAAACGAAGGATCGCCTTAGCAAAATC
>NC_061820.1:33295593-33300593 GCF_019202785.1 Penaeus chinensis | reverse complement strand
CTATCTATCTATCTATCTATCTATCTATCTATCTATCTATCTATCTATCTATCTATCTATCTATCTATCTATCTATCTATCTATCTATCTATCTATCTATCTATCTATCTATCTATCTATCTATCTATCTATCTATCTATCTATCTATCTATCTATCTATCTATCTATCTATCTATCTATCTATCTATCTATCTATCTATCTATCTATCTATCTATCTATCTATCTATCTATCTATCTATCTATCTATCTATCTATCTATCTATCTATCTATCTATCTATCTATCTATCTATCTATCTATCTATCTATCTATCTATCTATCTATCTATCTATCTATCTATCTATCTATCTATCTATCTATCTATCTATCTATCTATCTATCTATCTATCTATCTATCTATCTATCTATCTATCTATCTATCTATCTATCTATCTATCTATCTATCTATCTATCTATCTATCTATCTATCTATCTATCTATCTATCTATCTATCTATCTATCTATCTATCTATCTATCTATCTATCTATCTATCTATCTATCTATCTATCTATCTATCTATCTATCTATCTATCTATCTATCTATCTATCTATCTATCTATCTATCTATCTATCTATCTATCTATCTATCTATCTATCTATCTATCTATCTATCTATCTATCTATCTATCTATCTATCTATCTATCTATCTATCTATCTATCTATCTATCTATCTATCTATCTATCTATCTATCTATCTATCTATCTATCTATCTATCTATCTATCTATCTATCTATCTATCTATCTATCTATCTATCTATCTATCTATCTATCTATCTATCTATCTATCTATCTATCTATCTATCTATCTATCTATCTATCTATCTATCTATCTATCTATCTATCTATCTATCTATCTATCTATCTATCTATCTATCTATCTATCTATCTATCTATCTATCTATCTATCTATCTATCTATCTATCTATCTATCTATCTATCTATCTATCTATCTATCTATCTATCTATCTATCTATCTATCTATCTATCTATCTATCTATCTATCTATCTATCTATCTATCTATCTATCTATCTATCTATCTATCTATCTATCTATCTATCTATCTATCTATCTATCTATCTATCTATCTATCTATCTATCTATCTATCTATCTATCTATCTATCTATCTATCTATCTATCTATCTATCTATCTATCTATCTATCTATCTATCTATCTATCTATCTATCTATCTATCTATCTATCTATCTATCTATCTATCTATCTATCTATCTATCTATCTATCTATCTATCTATCTATCTATCTATCTATCTATCTATCTATCTATCTATCTATCTATCTATCTATCTATCTATCTATCTATCTATCTATCTATCTATCTATCTATCTATCTATCTATCTATCTATCTATCTATCTATCTATCTATCTATCTATCTATCTATCTATCTATCTATCTATCTATCTATCTATCTATCTATCTATCTATCTATCTATCTATCTATCTATCTATCTATCTATCTATCTATCTATCTATCTATCTATCTATCTATCTATCTATCTATCTATCTATCTATCTATCTATCTATCTATCTATCTATCTATCTATCTATCTATCTATCTATCTATCTATCTATCTATCTATCTATCTATCTATCTATCTATCTATCTATCTATCTATCTATCTATCTATCTATCTATCTATCTATCTATCTATCTATCTATCTATCTATCTATCTATCTATCTATCTATCTATCTATCTATCTATCTATCTATCTATCTATCTATCTATCTATCTATCTATCTATCTATCTATCTATCTATCTATCTATCTATCTATCTATCTATCTATCTATCTATCTATCTATCTATCTATCTATCTATCTATCTATCTATCTATCTATCTATCTATCTATCTATCTATCTATCTATCTATCTATCTATCTATCTATCTATCTATCTATCTATCTATCTATCTATCTATCTATCTATCTATCTATCTATCTATCTATCTATCTATCTATCTATCTATCTATCTATCTATCTATCTATCTATCTATCTATCTATCTATCTATCTATCTATCTATCTATCTATCTATCTATCTATCTATCTATCTATCTATCTATCTATCTATCTATCTATCTATCTATCTATCTATCTATCTATCTATCTATCTATCTATCTATCTATCTATCTATCTATCTATCTATCTATCTATCTATCTATCTATCTATCTATCTATCTATCTATCTATCTATCTATCTATCTATCTATCTATCTATCTATCTATCTATCTATCTATCTATCTATCTATCTATCTATCTATCTATCTATCTATCTATCTATCTATCTATCTATCTATCTATCTATCTATCTATCTATCTATCTATCTATCTATCTATCTATCTATCTATCTATCTATCTATCTATCTATCTATCTATCTATCTATCTATCTATCTATCTATCTATCTATCTATCTATCTATCTATCTATCTATCTATCTATCTATCTATCTATCTATCTATCTATCTATCTATCTATCTATCTATCTATCTATCTATCTATCTATCTATCTATCTATCTATCTATCTATCTATCTATCTATCTATCTATCTATCTATCTATCTATCTATCTATCTATCTATCTATCTATCTATCTATCTATCTATCTATCTATCTATCTATCTATCTATCTATCTATCTATCTATCTATCTATCTATCTATCTATCTATCTATCTATCTATCTATCTATCTATCTATCTATCTATCTATCTATCTATCTATCTATCTATCTATCTATCTATCTATCTATCTATCTATCTATCTATCTATCTATCTATCTATCTATCTATCTATCTATCTATCTATCTATCTATCTATCTATCTATCTATCTATCTATCTATCTATCTATCTATCTATCTATCTATCTATCTATCTATCTATCTATCTATCTATCTATCTATCTATCTATCTATCTATCTATCTATCTATCTATCTATCTATCTATCTATCTATCTATCTATCTATCTATCTATCTATCTATCTATCTATCTATCTATCTATCTATCTATCTATCTATCTATCTATCTATCTATCTATCTATCTATCTATCTATCTATCTATCTATCTATCTATCTATCTATCTATCTATCTATCTATCTATCTATCTATCTATCTATCTATCTATCTATCTATCTATCTATCTATCTATCTATCTATCTATCTATCTATCTATCTATCTATCTATCTATCTATCTATCTATCTATCTATCTATCTATCTATCTATCTATCTATCACCATTTTTTATCTGCTTCTACTTTCTTTCCCCCTTACCATTCTCCTTTTTTTTTCCTGTTCCCCTTTCGCAACTCCTTTTTCTCTTTAAGCTCCTTTATTCCCCCTTTCTGCTTCTCCTTCCTTCCGCTATTTTACTCCTTAATCTCGCCCCTGTAAATGATAAATGCGCACAGACTGACGGTGTAACTATTTCAATGCAGTGTACTTGCCTCAAATAATAATAATAACAGCAACGGCAATAATAATGATAATTATAATAATAATTGTTATTATTATCATCATTATCATTATTATTATTATTATTATTATTATTATTATTATTATTAGCATTATTATTATTATTATCATTATTATGCTGTTATTAATAGCAACAATAAAAAAAAATATGATAATGAAATTAATAGTGTTAAAATAGGATTTTCATAGATTCGTAGAGTGTGTGCGTGTGCATTCTCTATTGTTTATGTTGTCAATTATCACCCTATTTTATTCCATAATGACCATGATAATAATAAGAATACTGATGATAAGGATGATATGGATAATAGTTAAAGCGATAATAATGACAACATTAGTACAAATTATATAAATGCAGAAAGCTTGCAACGGCGAATCAGTTTTGAATAAATGTTGACGTAAGGTTCAGTGGCAGCAAATCCGGAAGGGAGAATGTCACATAAACAAACATTGCAATTCAACATTTACTAACTTGTCTTTATCAATTTATTTATTAATTTATTTCCTTGCTTATATGCCAATCTCTTATACCCTGTGTGCTTATCTACGAACATATATATTCACCTATCTATGTATATCTTATGATACCTTAAGCTTCCAAATGATTAGCTGACGATAGATAATTGAACGGTTTTACGAAAACAGAAGAGAAAAAGAGAGAGAGAGAGAAGGAGGAAACAACAAGAAAACGAGAGAGGGAGAGAGAGATAGAGAGAGGGGGGAGAGAGAGAGAGAGAGAGAGAGAGAAACAGAGAGAGAGGGAAGGACGAACGAAGAGAGGGTGAGACAGAGAGATAAACAGACCTAATTATCTTCGTGACATCCCTAGGCTTCTTCTGGCATGAGTAAGCCGTGGTCTCAATTACTGCCACTGGAATCCGGCGACGAGATACAGTAGTTAATTGGAGGCCGTTCACGATGCACTAGTCGGGGCGTTACGTGTTTCATTTCACTTTATCTCTGTGTCTTTCTTTTTTGTGTGTGTGTGTGCGAGAGAGAGAGAGAGAGAGAGAGAGAGAGAGAGAGAGAGAGAGAGAGAGAGAGAGAGAGAAAAGGAGAGAGAGAGAGAGAGAGAAGAGAAGGTAAGAGAAGACAGGTAGGCAAACAAACAGACGAAATACTTAGATACGATTTCCCTGCATTAAAGCGCCACTGTCTACCACAACCACAGATAATTCAGAAAGCCAGCGTAACCTAATGACGTGGAACAACAACACTTCAACTTAAGTATTAAATGCTGATGGCACACCATGACATAAAAGGGACTGTTTTAGACTCGTTTTTTTCCCCTGTTCCTCTTTTTTATGTTACACAATTCAGCAGATTTTTGTCCCCGCATGAAGTTTAATTACGTTCGATGGCACTTGATGTCACTTCACCGCTGTGGCGAAACAAACTTCGTAGTTCAGTCATTATTTTCACGGGTCACAAAGGGAGAGAGATTGCCATTGCTTCTGTTT
>NC_061820.1:33270593-33273093 GCF_019202785.1 Penaeus chinensis | reverse complement strand
TTACATCAAAACTGGCAAACTTTTTATTTTTGCATCCGAAACTCTGAAGACATCTGATGAGGTCCCCGGAGTTTTTCAAGTGGGAATCCCTGATGACCCCCATAGCGCCGGAGACAGGTTTAGCCAAATACTCAGCCAAACGATGGGGAGCGCTGCCAATGCCAGAGGTGATCGATCTCATCGGTACGCCTGGCTTGTGCACCTTCGGGAGACCTCTCATGCACGGGTTGCGGGGAGCCTCTTCCAGCAGGTGAATTTGTAAATCCCTCGCCTTCTACTTGAACCTAGCGAAGCGAAGGGATTTACTCTAGCGTTCAGCTGGAGAGAGAGAGAGAGAGAGAGAGAGAGAGAAAGAGAGAAAGAGAGAGAGAGAGAGAGAGAGAGAGAGAGAGAGAGAGAGAGAGAGAGAGAGAGAGAGAGAGAGAGAGAATTGAGAAAGAGTTCGATATATATATATAGACAGAGAGAGAGAGAGAGAGAGAGAGAGAGAGAGAGAGAGAGAGAGAGAGAGAGAGAACGAGATACACAATATCTAAACATTTCGCAAATGACGAGAGGACCTCACTTTTTAATGGGCTAAGCCAAAGAGTAATGAAATGAAGCAATCGCTATTCATTACGTAACCAGATTAAGACCGGACAAAGCGCCAGAACCTCCACATATCCACAGAGGATGAGGAGAAATCCACTCGATATCTGAAAGAGAAATTCCTGTGTGGTTTAACCAAGTCAGACCGAATTATCCCGGCAGTGTATGCACGACGTCCTACTTTCCAATTTTTCCTCGTCTCCTTTTCGTACTTTTTCGGTCCTTTTCTTTCTTTGTTTTCGTTTTCTTTCTCGATCTTTCAATTTTCTTGTTCTCTGCCTCTTTCTTTTTTCTCTCTGTCTCTCTGTTTCTCTGTGGTTTTGTTTGTCTTTCTGTCTCTGTCTCTGCTTGTCAAACCTGAACTCTCTTTCTCTCTCTCTCTCTCTCTATCTATCTATCTATCTATCTATCTATCTATCTATCTATCTCTCTCTCTCTCTCTCTCTCTCTCTCTCTCTCTCTCTCTCTCTCTCTCTCTCAGATACATGACTTTCGAAACACACATGGACAACACTTGAAAAAAAAAAAATGGACACACTGATATACCTAAATCACATAGAAAATAAAATCCCCACCAACACGAAAATTACTATTGTACAAACCCTTGCACTCAGCATTATAGATTATAGTTCCAACACAAAAAGCACAAAAATTACAAATCTTTGCCGCAAGAGTGGCAATAGCCAACATAAATAAGCATGATCACATAACCCTCCATTAAAAATATCAAATTAATTAAAAAGGTTAAAAAAGAATAATAATTTGACACATGTATACTCATACATAAATTCATAAAGGGCGCCTGTCCTCAATGGTTAATATCTCTACTGACAATTGGTAACAAAACAGGCATTCACACTAGACAGATTAACTCTCTGCACGTCAAAAGGTCATATACGGAAACAGGGTCAAGGCAAATGCAAATCCGAGGACCCGAGATCTGGAAAAACCTACCACAGAACATTATAAACATCTTTAACCTAATTACTTTCAAAAGGAAATTAAAGGAGCATCTTTTAAATTGCCAATGACATCAGGTATTTAACTAAAAAGCCAAACCATGTGCCTCTACTTATTCTTATTCTATTTTATTTTATATCTCCCTCCTAATGTATTTAATATTATTTCTACTTATCCTGTAATACTGTACGATGTCACTATCTATGTAAAAAGAAGAACAATTGTATTTAATGGAATGAAGTGTTTTGACTCTCTCTCTCTCTCTCTCTCTCTCTCTCTCTTTCTCTCTCTCTCTCTCTCTCTCTCTCTCTCTCTCTCTCTCTCTCTCTCTCTCTCTCTCTCTGTCTCTCTCTCTCTCTCGAAGGCAATTCGTTGACGCTTGCGACCTCATTCTGGCAATTCCTGCGACGCCGTTGGTGCTAAACCGTAATGGTCTTTGCCTTTCCTTTGGATCCATCAGCTGTGTGGAAAGAGGGAGCCTGCTGCATGGGCAACAGCTTTCTCCTCATATTCTTTTGCCCAGGCATTGACTCTGTTTATACGAGGGTGGATAAAGACAATAGGCTTTCGACATGTGTGTGTGTGTTTCAACGTATTCTTAACATCATTTCTGAAGAAGTTGTTGGGAGAGGTTCGGGTTGATGAAACTAAGGAATATATGAGTGTAAGGGAGGCTGATAAAGGAGAGAAAGGGAAAGAGAAAGAGAGAGGGAGAGAGAGAGATAGAGAGAGAATGAGACTGAGAGAGGGGGGGGGAGGGAGGGAGAGGGAGAGAGAATGGAATCGATAAAGGGGAGAAAGAGAGAGAGAAAGACAAAGGCTAAAGGTAAAGGAATAAGAGAAAAAAATGAGACCCCCGGGAAGACAGACAGACAAAGAAAAAGAGTGTTTAGAAAATATTTTTACATCTGACATCTTCAAAATTCTCATGCTGATGGACATGTAAATAGTG
>NC_061820.1:33260593-33263093 GCF_019202785.1 Penaeus chinensis | reverse complement strand
GTGTACACACACACACACACACACACACACACACACACACACACACACACACACACACACATATATATATATATACATATATATGTATATATATAATGTGTATATATATATTATGTATATATGAATATATGTATACGTATATGTACGTCCAAACCTAAAAATCATAAGGATGGATTTTGATTTCAATCCAGTGAGCATTCTTGTACCAACGTGTAATAACGTGTTCAAACATGAACCCTTAAATGCAGCTAATAGCGCATCGCCGCCAGCTGGGAGTCATGTGATCTCAACCATGTCAGAACAGCCCTTTTTATACCTTCAACCGATGGAATATTGGTACCTTTCAATATTTCTTTTCAAGTCAGGTGGGGCTAAATCGGGGATGTAAGGTGGATACTATATATATACATATATTTACATGTATATATATATATATATATATATATATATACATATATATATATATGTGTGTGTGTGTGTGTGTGTGTGTGTGTGTATGTATATATATATATATATATATATATATATATATATATATATATATATATACATATATATATATATATATATATATATATATGTGTGTGTGTGTGTGTGTGTGTGTGTGTGTGTGTATATATATACATACATATATATATATATACATATATATATATATATATACATATATATATATATGTATATATATACATATATATACATATATATACATATATATACATATATATATATTTATATACATATATAAACATATATATATATACATATATATCCCTTCTGAAGCTTCAAGTGCGTTTCTGAACAGAAACGCACTTGACAGGAAGTGGCAAATGGCCGAATGCAACATGTCCGAATAGTGAAGTGCAACATCGTCTCGATGATGATATTGACAGTTATTATTAATGTTGTGATTATAATTTTATTGTCATCAATATTAACATTATCATTATTGTCACTGCTTTTATTAGCATCAATGTATCATTACTATGATTCTTATGATTATAATAATAGTATTATTATTGTTATCAAATTATGATTATTATTATTACCAACATTATTACCGCCATCATTTCTGTTTCTGTTAGTTTTTTCTCGTCATTATTATTATGATCATTATTATTACTATTTATTTTTAATCGTCATTATCATTATTGCTAACATTGATATAATTGTTATTGTTATCGTTATTGTTATAATAATAATAATAATAATAATAATAATAATAATAATAATAACAACATTAATGATACTAATAACAATAATAACAATAATAATGATAATGATAATAATAAAAATAATAATAATGATGATGATAATAATAGTGATAGTATTTCATATCATTATCTTTATCTTTATATTTATCTCTATCTAAAATAAGAACAATTATTACCGGTATGATTATTATTATCATTATTATCATTATCATTGTCATTATTATTATCATTAACTTTACCATTATTATTATCATTATCATTATCATTATCATTATCATTATTATTATCATTATCATTATCATCACCATCATCATTATCATTATCATTTCCATTATTATTATTATTACTTGTATCATTATTATCATTATCATTACTGTAGCGGGGCGTAGACCCAGTAGACGTAAATGTGTCTGGTTGAGTTCGGGCTCAACATAGACTATTGTTTTTTGTTCAGGAAAAGATTCGTCTGCAGTGAACTGTGTGTTGTGTATGGGGGTGCGAGTGTTGTATAAGAGAAGGGTGAAAGGAAAGTACAGAATGTGTGTGCCGAATAGCGTAAATGTGGAAAGGGAGATAGCGTAGGCTGAGCGTTTGACTGGACGTGTTGGGAAGAAATATGCAAGATCATAGAATTATTATTTTTCCCTTCGGTTTGAGCATCCACCTGCTGGAAATGGGAACCCAGGTATGACAAAAGTTATGGTATGTTCTAGAATATCAGCTTCATATACCTTTGTACAGCCTTTCGGGGATTGTAACTGGCAATGTGCTGTTTTGGAGACCCGAGTTCGAGAAAGTTTCAACCATTCAGCCTTGGTCAGATCCAGAACTTAGACGTGGTATTTTTTTTTTTTTTTTCTGACTGTACTCACTAGGGAGTCTATAGGCAATTCACTCACGGGAAATTGTTACGGATGCGTGTATCAATAAATTATCATAACGGGGGTGATGCTCGTGAAAACCAATACCAGATGTACTTTAAAATAAAACATAAAAATATATTTACCCTTAAGTTGGCGTCCCAACTCCATAAGTATTTTTACCCCGAGTGTCAGCACGAAAACATATGGATCTCTAAGTTAAGTTAATCTCCAACCTAAAATGAAGATTACCTTACGAAAAAATAGTGATGATATACAGTTGATAAAAAAACATTTGTGTAGATACAAAAATATAGTGTGCCAAGTAAAAGGGAAAAGAACACCAAAGGGCTGCCGATCACGTAGACTGTCTGAACACCCACAAGGTAAGGCAGGAATCAACCGAGACAACACATCGAGTAAACG
>NC_061820.1:33240593-33243093 GCF_019202785.1 Penaeus chinensis | reverse complement strand
TCTTCCCTTTTCGAGTGGGTGGAGCTATTGTTCACCATCACTCCCATTGACGTTGGAGCTGGAGCAAGTCGAAGGATTTTCTCGCCTGGTGTTTTTTTGTTTTTGTTTTTAGTTCTCCGAGATACAAGTTAAGAAGTAGAGCATTATTGGCATTTATTAAAAGCACATTTCTTAACGGGAATAACTATGCTTAACAACATCACGTGTGGCTCAGGTTTGATGTTCTTTCCTGCCTCGTTGGTTTTGTGTTCGTTTTGAGTTGCGTGTAGTGTTTCTCCGTCCTGTGGCGTGTTCAATTTGAAGGGTTATTTATGTGCATGTTTTATTAATGCATCAATTCAATGTTGTATGTATTTATGTAAATGTTCTAGTTACCCTGCACAGTGATACCTCCATATGTTAACGAAAGGATAAGTAATTCATGTCTAAATTAATTATTTGTTACAGTAAAATAAAAGTGAAAAAACTTTTAAAATAAAGGAAAGTACTAGACATTATTAAGACCAAAAAGAATCTATATATAAAAGTGATTTGTCCTGATGAACATTAATGGGCACTACATGTGTGTATGTATATGTGTATATATACATATATATATACATATATATATATATATATATATATATATATATATATATATGTATGTATATACATATATATACATATATATAAGTGTGTTTAGATATATATTATCATCATAAAATTTCTTTGATATGATAGCTAAAAGTAAAGACTGCATAAAGCAGTGTTGATTCAGTTGATGACTGTTTACATTATAAAGTGCTCAAGAATTAAGTTCGGTAAATATATTCAGTGGAAATATCAACGGAATATACGTTAATAAATATTTGACAAATGAAAATAAAAAGG
Source organism: Penaeus chinensis (assembly GCF_019202785.1). Taxonomy (NCBI): domain Eukaryota; kingdom Metazoa; phylum Arthropoda; class Malacostraca; order Decapoda; family Penaeidae; genus Penaeus; species Penaeus chinensis. Next base: position 33,242,223 of record NC_061820.1, on the reverse strand, counting down.
CGTGATGGGAGGAGAAAGAAAAGTGTGTGTGGGGGGGGGGGGGGCAAACAGTCAGGCAGAGACAGTTAGAAAGGAGAGAGAGAGAGAGGCAAACCGAGAGAAAGACAGACATACAGACTAAGAGACGGACAGACAGATGGACGGACAGAGTAACATAGTAACACAAACGCTGCGTTCTCTTGCACCGTGCTTTCAGCGGTAAAATCAAGTGAAGGATTACATTACTAAAGGTTTCGCGATTCGCTGCGTGGCGACCAGGGCGAGGGCTGGAGGTAGTTCATTAGGAATAATAACTTTATTAATAATGATAGAGCATGGTAGGAATGCGGAAGTCTATAAAGTAATTTATGCAAATGTTGTTTTTTAGGTCTGTTAAGTCAAAACCCAGAATTTTAGCATGTAATGTGCCATCAGGTATAAGCCATTCAAATCTCAATTACCATTAAAATCAAATTATCTTTTATACTTATAAAGAAACGGCACGCTCCGTGTATGAGACAACTGGTTTTCTTCAAGTGTTACAACACTTTGACCCGATGAGTCTTCGTACGACCGATGCTTCGCCCACAAGACTTGAAATAATTGCAAATATTCGGCGCTTCAGATAAAGCCTATACATTCATACATATAAATATAATAGAGGCATCTGAAGAAATACGTCTGAAAGCCTCAGTCATCTTTATCTCGACCAGTCTCATTGGCGTTCGCCGTGCAAGGACACCGCTTACAATAATCACCTGATATGTGCATTGCGCGGCGTTCACCCCGAGCATCTTGAGATGCACAATAACTTCTAATTACTTAAAAAGAAAAAAAATTATTAGTGTTCCATCAGACAGGAGTGTTCGTGGATAAGCACGCTTTTATCAGCTTTTTCCTTCATGCACATTTGTTAGCGTTTATGAGTATTATCACAAAACTCGATATCCAGTGACAGATTATTGTCACTCAAAGTGGTGAAACACTAATTTCTCTCTTTGTCTGATCGGAAAATAACGCTGAAGGTCACAATGGGGAAATGTCATTCACTAGACAAAGTCGACAGTGTGTATTCGTTCACAATCTCTCATTCTATCTCTCTATATATTTCACACATTCTCTCTCTCTCTCTCTTTCTCTCTCTCTCTCTCTCTCTCTCTCTCTCTCTCTCTCTCTCTCTCTCTCTCTCTCTCTCTCTCTCTCTCTCTCTCTCTCTCTCGCTCTTTCTCTCTCTCTCTCTCTCTCTCTCTCTCTCTCTCTCTCTCTCTCTCTCTCTCTCTCTCTCTCTCTCTCTCTCTCTCTCTCTCTCTCTCTCTCTTTATATATATATATATATATATATATATATATATATATGTATATATATATATATATATATATATATATATATACGTCGTTATAGGCTTGCCATTCAGGCGCCTGAGAGTATGAACGAAGAGGTAGAATAAACGGCCGTAAAGGATTTCATATTTATTTGCAAATATTTCGAAAGCAATCAAATTTCCATCATCAGCAATTAACGAACCAAAAAACGAAACGCAGTTTTACCATGTGTGTGTGTATGTATATATATATATATATATATATATATATTCATATATATATATGTATATATTCGTATATATGTATATATTCATATATTTATGTATAT
>NC_061820.1:33220593-33225593 GCF_019202785.1 Penaeus chinensis | reverse complement strand
ACACCAGGATAGGGTAATGGCTGTTTTCGGGATGTCTGAAGGGTAGGCTGGTATTTGGTGGAAAGTTTTAATCAGATCAATTTTGGAGATGGAACATCCAGAAGGTTTTTCGTTGCCGAGTTCTTCCTTGTTGAGAAGTTCCTGAAGTATGGTACTAATGAAAGATTCCAGTCTAGACAGCAATGCGGTCTTCGGCACTTCACATGGCTCGTCCGCAGCAGTCGAAATGACATCTAAAACCAAACCATCTGGAGAAAGGAGAGATGTTGATTGACTAAACTTGATGTCACTTTTGCTGCTGCGGTGCGCTTTAAAATACTCGAGGATGGTGAAGCACATGGAAGGGTCATGTCTGCAGAAAGTCGGTGCTCGGGATGCGTTGGTAGATGTAATGTCACCTTCTCTGGTGGTGCTAGAGGTAGCAGCGTCGCTTCTGGTTTCATCGGGCATCCTGAGACATATGTGGCACAAACACTGATGAAAATCACTGAAGGGTGAAAATTAACAGATCTCCAGGCGTTACACAACTCCGGGGTCACCAATCACAAAAGAACGAATTGATGACCCCGGAGTGTATTTTTGACAACATAACTATGCAAGCAAACAAACATATGTCAGTTAAACGTGAAAAAATTATATTATATATAAAGTAGACATATCAATAGTATTTATTGTATGAGAAAGAAATAAAAGGCGATTTTCAGGGGAGATCATGTTATAACTACATTTAAGGTGAGACTACGATATTACTACAAATAGTGTTACCTAATTTTAAAATATTCAAAAAGATATTTTCGTTTTAACATTACATGGACGGATAACTAATGTAAAACCAGTTTTTGCAGTACTGGAAGCACACGAGTCCCTCTAACTCTAATTCTCTCTCTCTCTCTCTCTCTCTCTCTCTCTCTCTCTCTCTCTCTCTCTCTCTCTCTCTTTCTCTCTCTATCTATCTATCTATCTATCTATCTCTCGCTCTCTCTCGCTCTCTCTCTCTATCTCTCTATCTCTCTCTATCTCTCTCTCTCTTTCCCCTCTCTCTCTCTCTCTCTCTCTCTCTCTCTCTCTCTCTCTCTCTCTCTCTCTCTCTCTCTCTCTCTTTCTCTCTCTCTCTCTCTCTCTCTCTCTCTCTCACTCTCTTTCTCTCTCTGTGTATGTGTGTGTGTGTGTGTGTGTGTGTGTGTGTGTGTGTGTGTGTGTGTGTGTGTGTGTGTGTGTGTGTGTGTGTGTGTGTGTACATGCAGTCTCTCTGTAGGAAGGGGGACTGCAAGTACAGTACATGTAGATTTCTTATGTATTTTATTAATCGCCGAGAGATGACGTCGTGCCAATACGTATTAAGCAAATATATCATGAAAATCACTACAGTAAAATAATATTTACTTGAATCTATCCCCGCAAAACGCAAAACAAAGAAACATTCCAGCTAGATTTTAGCAGAAAATATATTTGACGTTTTAGTTAAGAGTTAGGAACTTGAGGGAAAAGATCTCGAACGCAAAAAAGTCTTGGCTTGATTTTTTCCTTGAAGTTCAGCCAAACGAACAAAGGCATGAAGGCGTGGAAGAGGATCATACGATAAGTGTATGTATTCTGCTTCTCTCTATGTGTGTGTGTGTGTGTGTGTGTGTGTGTGTGTGTGTGTGTGTGTGTGTGTGTGTGTGTGTGTGTGTGTGTCATCATATTCGTGTCATCACCGATGCGGTGTTTGGCGAACTACTTGGCGCCATGTTGACGTCATGTAGTTGACTGGGTCTTTATACTGGAGTGGCTGACCAATCATCCCTCCCCAGGGAAGTAGTTGTTCAGGTAATCATTGTTGGTGGTTCTCAACCTACCGTCATATCTATAATAGAATCACCCACTACCTTATCTAGGTTTGATTTACTCAACTTCCGTGCAAATCCGCACGTACATTGCGCGCATATGAGTGTGTGCGACTGTAATGCACACGCACATCGCCCGTGCGCGCGCGTGAGCACACACACACATATATATGTGTGTGTGTCTGTATATACATATATATGTACATATATGTGTGTATATATATGTGTATACATGTGTGTGTATACATATACGTAAATGTATATTTAATTGACATGTCCTTGTAAAAAGCAAAAGGCAAAATGCAATAGGAGTCCCGGCCCTAGTCTTTCACTGCAGCTCAATTATCGCCAGGAAGTTGTGTTCCTGGAAACGTTGAGAAATGGAGGGAAATGTGTTTACTCCAAACGATAATGTAAAGTCAGTAATACATGGTTTAAGCTTCTTTCTTTCTTTCTGTGTGTGTGTGTGTGTGTGTGTGTGTGTGTGTGTGTGTGTGTGTGTGTGTGTGTGTGTGTGTTATACCGTGTGCGGACTTCTCGTCAAATGCCTTTTCACCGATGAACAAATGGCCGACTGACTTTTGGCCGAAAGGACTCATTTTTGACAGTTTTCTGTTACAAAATTATATAAAATATAATAGCACTGCAGTATATTGTTTTTATTTCAAAATAAATAAATGGGATAGACTGTAAAATATACTAATACCAAGATTTGCAACAAGTTATGCAGCTTGATTTTAAGCAAAATTAGCTCAAAAGCAATTGCCGTGGCGACTTAAAGTGTCGTGGCAGAGACTTACTCTACGCAGTATCGCAACTGCTGCCCAATTGCAAAGTATGGGTTTGCAATCCTGGTACAATGGTAATACTTTCAAATTGCTCATCAAAACAATGCAATTCCCTGCTTTTATAAGTATTAGCGAGGTTGCTGAGGCATTTGACGAACTTGTATCAAAACAGGTGAGACTCATACTCTCCGACTTCTACATGTGGAATGCATCGCGGAGGCCCACAGGAACCCTTCCGAAGACAAGTTCTTTAAAAGGCCTTTACAGAGGACTCCGGCAAAGAATGAATATCATCCACCCGTATCGGCGCCGACTCGTCTCGAAACCGAACAAAGAGCATTCGGTTTGAGAGCTTGCGAATCGGTGTCAGCGGGAATGGAACTCAGGAGGGACGTTAGTATCGGCTCGTGGATGACGGGGCTGAAGTCTCTCAGTGGAAAATAGGGAGACTTCGAAAGGCTTGACTCCTTGGATGTTGTCGCGCAATCTCTAAGTTAGTCTCATCTTGATTATGTGTGCCTATTCACTAGTTTTGAATGAATAAAGGTCTCTGTGGATTTTTTAAATAAATAATTGTCCCTATGAATTTTCTGATAAATGTTCGACTCCATGCATTCTCTAATAAATATGTGTCTCTATGAATTTACTAATAAATGTTTGTTTCTATTTATGTTATTAGTAAATGTCTTCTTTACTCATTGTTTCCATATTTCCACTCTCATTTGTCCATTTTGGAGATATTTGAGTCGACATTATGCGCGGAGGCAGAATAGACGTTAGATTTTCCGTCGGCGAATTATCCGTCGAAGTCCGACACACACACACACATATATGTGTGTGTGTGTATAAGCATGTGTATATAATGTGTGTATGTGTGTGTCTATATATATATATATATATATATATATATATGCATAGTTGTGTGTGTGTGAGTATAGTGTGTGTGTGTGTGTGTGTGTGTGTGTGTGTGTGTGTGTGTGTGTGTGTATGTGTGTGTGTGTGTGTGTGTGTGTGTGTGTGTGTGTGTGTATATACATATATAAACATATATATATATATATATGAATGTATATATGTATCCATGTATGTATATAATGTGTGTGTGTGTTTGTATATCTGTATATGAGGTATATATATATGAGACAGACAGACAGGAACATAGACAAAGAGGAACATAGAAAGAGGACGAGACAGAGAGAGAGAGAATGAGAGAAGATTAAAGCCAACCATCCAATTTCCACACCCTGATTTCTGGCTTGCCTCCAGTCTGGCTTCCAAAGGGAGAAGCTTCCTCGCCAAGGTGCTTCTCACTCTCATCAGCTGAGATCGCCGAAGCCAATTTCAGAAGTAGGAAAGAGCAAGTTTAGAGGACGTCGAGCTTGCTTTTTTCAGACTCTTTAAGTCAGGTCGTTTGGCTGTTGTTGAAGATTGTATGTGAATATTTAAAATTGTGTGTGTGTGTGTGTGTGTGTGTGTTTGCGTTTGTGTGTGTGTGTGTGTGTGTTTGTGTGTGTGTGTGTATAGGTATACTCACACACACACACACACACACACACACACGCATATAAATATATATATATATATATATATATATATATATATATATATATATATACATATGCATGTGTGTGTGTGAGTGGCAGTTACCAGCGGCAGTTATAATCTACAATGCTCAGTTAGCATAAAAGCGTAGCGCGAGAGGCCACCTCACATTCTTCCGCCCAGACAGAGCCATTAATGCCAAAGTCGACGTCGATTGATGCTGGCCGTCGATATAAATATATATGCAGATATATGTATATATACATACGTATGTTTACATATATACTTACTTCTGTAATTATTTGTTTATTTATCTTCTTACATATTCACTTGCTTATGCATTTAATGTACATATTACATGTTTATACCATAACATCCAAATGGCCCAGTGATATCTATTTAACTCGATCATCTGAACTATCATCTAATCCCGTTTAATTTGACCAAGAGATTAGTCGTAATGCGCTTAAAAGCTGCGCTGATCAGGATACTTGCTGACAGTATAATGTATGGCCAGAGCTTGAGGAAACACCGCCACATATCCGCAAACGAAAAGCGGACATCATGTGCCTCATGGCTTTTCAGCGTATCTTGCAAATGATGAGTCATGCTGTCTGTTTGTCAGACCGCGGATGTTGGATGCAAAGTTGGTTGACGAGAAGACAAATTTGTTGGTGAAAGGAATGTGGTCTTGGCATCTTATATAATTTATGATTATGGGGATGTCTGAATGAATTCGCAAAAGCATCGTGACTTTCTGGAATCCGACGATTTTCTTCCACCAGATGATAAAGTCGAAATGGAAAGGGAAGTGACTGGGGACAAAGATATATATATAACAGAC
>NC_061820.1:33208093-33210593 GCF_019202785.1 Penaeus chinensis | reverse complement strand
TATCATTATCACTATTATTACTTCTACTACTACTATTGTTATACCACTGTCGGACATAAGATACTCTCAGATGTTTATTAAGAGGTTGTTTGCCAGTTGCCCTTCCTAATCAACCGCTGTCCACTTGAGTCACGGAGGCGACTCCTATTACGAGCACCTGCATTTGACCTCTCAACGGAATGTGTGTCTGTGTGTTGTGTGTGTGTGTGTGTGTGTGTGTGTGTGTGTGTGTGTGTGTGTGTGTGTGTGTGTGTGTGTGTGTGTTTGTTGTGTGTGTTTGTTGTGTGTGTGTGTGTGTGTGTGTGTGTGTGTGTGTGTGTGTGTGTGTGTGTGTGTGTGTGTGTGTGCTGTGTGTGTGTATTGTGTGTATGTGTGTGTGTGTTATATTTCTCTACCCTTGCTGGGTCCCACACTTGTATATCTGGCAATCACTTCTATGTAAACATAGCGTAAATAGTATTTCTATGAATGGAGAAACAAAAAACCCTAGGTTGTTTATAAGAAAGAGTGTGATTGGTAAAATATAAATAACCAATGATTTATATATTTTGGAAAGTACAAAAAGCCATGTGAGATTTCGTTTTCTCAAATAACAGATAACAAAATATGTCATATCAATTATCACTGTCTTTGTAGTAGAATATTTTTTCAAGTGCGATTTCCTGGAATTGTTTGTTTATCGAAATGGCAACACCGGAAGGTGAGTTGGTATTACATAATTCTTTCAACACAAGTATCAATTATGGCTGCATATTTCTTGAAACATGCTTCATGCTTTAAACATCTCCTTACGGCAACTTTTTTTTTTTTTTTTTTTTTTTTTTTTTTTTTTTTTTTTTTTTTTTTAGGAAAATACTTTTCGTAGCTGCACCATCTAGTAGCGGCTAGTCAAACTAATAAAGGGAATGTCTTTTATTTCCTAGAACCAAACACTGATTCACTAAACGGAAAACATGATATATTATATACTTCATTATAGCACGTTAACTGAACGCAAAACCGCAGTGAGGCTACAGTGATGTAGATGATTTATTATTGTTTGTGTGTCAAAACTTGGTGATCACTTACGAAACAGTATGTGTGATTCGTTTTGGTTATTCTGAATGCCCTTTATCCTGTTCTAAAATCTGATCACAGTTTTTGCTATTATTCCGTGAGTCTTGGCGCTTGTATGAGGAGACACTGAGCGAGGAAATGTACATTTGTCTGTTTTATCTCGACCAACTACTAGCTGGGTGGTTAAAAGGAAGGTGAATATCAAAATTATACGAACCTGTTCCCAATACATGTGTTGTATGATATCTGATGCATTAAAAAAAAAAAAAAAAAAAAAAAAAAAAAAAAAAAAAAAAAAAAAAAATCTTGTATATTCTGAAAAGGGCAGTTCATCTCGTTCTATATTTTGTGCAATTATTATTTTCCTTCTATTTGTCAGTACACATATGTTTACAGTATACGTGTAGGTGTAGATGAAATCAGCATGCCAGCCACTCCTGCAAAATTTAAGTTTTAATGCGTTATCTTTCTGTTTATTGTAGAAATGATAACTACCCGGAGCATGAATAACTTAGAGAAATAAGGACTATCTAGAAAATTAAAAATATGAAATAATTTATTTGATATCTTATGTTTATGAACATCCATAACTCACTGAATATTTATTTCGCGATTGATCCTAATATATGCTAAAGAAATAAAATATGACCAGTGGTATATGACGTCATAATGACATGTGAAATCCGAGGTGAAAACGAGCCTGCCAAACTAACATCTTTTTCAAGAAGGATGCAAGGCTAGCTGACATTGCAAATTGGAGGCTGCATTAGTGGGATGAGGGAAAGCGATTTCTCCCCCAGTGAAACTCATAGAAAGTTTCACTAGGGTTGAGCTGGGTATCTCTCAATTGATGGTATGCAGGTGGAGTAGGGCACACTAAACGACCGCCCTCGTCCCTGTGAAAAATCACCGAAAGTCAGGATGCCGCTTCACAAATACAGTTTTAGCTCCCGTTAACAGACCGCGCGGTGAAGAAAACGACTACGTGGGGATGGGATACATCACAGTCATCATGTCATCAAAGAGAGGTTGAGCAAACGACATCGCCAACGTCGCCTCCAGGTCGCCCAGCAGTCCGTTGAGAAAGATCTAGATTACGAGAAAAGAGTAACAAGGAGAAAAAAAAACTTACACCGCGTATGGGAAGCTCCATTGTTTTATGAGATAACGGGTGTAAATATTGTTGTCCCTTCTGAGTTTGGTCATAGATTAGTACAATTGTAGTCTAGATGTATGTATATACAAAGCAGTGCCCTAAACGTCATATTTCATATTTTGATTCTGTATCGTTATTTACTTTTTGGATAAGACAGACGAAATCATTATGGAACAGCGAGGAGTAGCCTGTAATATGTGAGGGTGGATCTTCCTGCATGGAGTTGGTGAACTCCGCTGAAACAGAGGAGATTCAATTCAGACAAATATATTGAAAATCAATGTTCCT
>NC_061820.1:33190593-33195593 GCF_019202785.1 Penaeus chinensis | reverse complement strand
TTCTTCTATTTCTTCTTCTTCTTCTTCTTCTTCTTCTTCTTCTTCTTCTTCTTCTTTTTCTTTTTCTTCTTCTTCTTCTTCTTCTTCTTCTTCTTCTTCTTCTTCTTCTTCTTCTTCTTCTTCTTCTTCTTCTTCTCCTTCTCCTTCTCCTTCTCCTTCTCCTCCTCCTCCTCCTCCTCCTCCTCCTCCTCCTCCTCATAGTAAGGTTACTTAATGTTATCATAGTTTCCAATTTATGAAAGGTACCATCATATTTCCGTTCAACGATGTTAGTGATTTCGAGTTGTGCAATACCGGACCCGGACATATTTCTAATTCAGGCCTCGATAATCCGGACTGCAAATATTATTCTATTATTCTATTGATTCTCTGCTCGGCAATGTCCTCCGGCCGTCCAAAGGTGTGATCTCTGTTATAAATCTAAATATCAACAACATCCTTCTCTATCTCAACAACAACATCCTTCTCTATTTCATCATTAACATCCTTCTCTCTCTCGATATATTCATATGCCAGTGCTTACATCCACTGAACTTCAATTTTGATATTTCTATCCCTCTGTGAGACCAAATTAATTACACATCAAAATGCCTTTACTAACAATTAAACTCGCCGAAGTGGAGGCGAGGAACTGCCATGATTCTTACCTACGGCCAGAGTTAAATTTTATGGAGCATGGTTTGGAAATTTTTGTTTATAGAAATTAAAAATTATCAGTTAAACCTGGTGGTCGGCGTGGTTTACAGACGACCTCATATGGATTTCAAACGTTTCCTTAAATAGAATGAAAGACATAACTAGTAATTAGTAAAGAAAGACTCACTAAGGAAGTACGCTCTGCCTGCAGCAAATGCTATACAGGAAAAATAAAGGCTAACTCAGATAACTGCAAGTCATCAATTCAATTCTAGTGAGAAATAATACATCTCAGAATCAAACGATATAAATAAAGGAAGGTCAATCACGAGATTCTACTTAAATTTCTCACTATAGCTATAATTATTTCGCTGTACATAACTTATTTAACAATGTCACTCACCCCTCCATGGTTTCATGAATTTATGGGGCCTACGCACAACTCAACTCTAGCTTTAACTGGATCCGAACTCTCAAGTAGCGAGTCAGTTGAACTACTTTGCCCCTATATATGATGGCATCACAGCACCAGTAATCATAATTTTGCCTACTATTTCCCGTTTCTTGCTCCAGTTGTGCAACACTTCACTTGCTACGGGTAATATATCCAGATAAACTCAAGACACACAACGGTTACTCCAGTTCACCAATAAGGTTGCAAAATCAACATTCATAGCCACAGACCGGTATCGGTTCCACCTATTATAAGTATTATAATTTTTTTTTTTTTAATAATCTATATCAGCTTATAAAATCTCATTAATTAATTATGACTGATAGAGCGTTGTGTAGATGTGGGTATAACAGTATTCTCTCAGAATGCCAATTTAAATAAATAAACAGAAATGGCTGTTTTGTTTCTCATAAACCACATCTACAAGGCTTTTAATAGTAACGAATTCACTATTATAGTATGTCTAGATTTATCTAAGGCCTTTGATATGGTTAATCACCCAATTCTTCTTTCAAAACTATCTCAACTTTGGTGTCATTGGCTCTCCTAATGCTTGTTTCAAAATTTGTCAAATAAGTTTATTTCATATAATGGCTCCAAGTCAGATTGCCTTCCGTTATCTCATGGTGTACCTCAAGGTTCGCTGTTAGGACCTCTTCTTTTTCTGATCTACATCAATGATTCTGTGTAATTGATCTAAAATTCATCATATATAATGATGACAGTAACCTCTATGCTTCAGGTAATGATATTAATCAACTCACTAGTAACACCGAAAGGCAGTAAATGGATTTATTCCATCAAACTGACGCTAAGCATTTTTAATACCCATTATGTTATATTTAATCGTAATAAAAAAACTTCCCCCTACACTTTTGCCGGTAATATTAGAACATAAACCCCTGTCAAGGAAAACCGAAACTAAATTTCTAGGAGTAGTGATTGACGATAAATTGCGGAAAAGTCATAAGAACAATATCCGTCAAAAAAATATAAACAATGTGGGATCCTGTACCAGATGTGTAATTTTCTGACAGTAAATGTCCACAAATGCGTATATTTTTCATGAATTTAAACACACTTAACATACTGCTATGTCAGTAGTCTCAGCCATTCTATTTTTATTTGTGTATGTGTGTGTATGCACGTATATGTATATGTATATATACATATATGTAAATATGTTTATATATATATATGCATATATATATATATATATATATATATATATATATATATATATATATATATAAGTATATATATATATAAATATATATATATATATATATATTTATATATATATATGTATAATTATATATTTATATATGTATACAAATATATATATACATATATATATATATATATATATTAAATACGTATTTATATGTATATATATATATATATGTACATATATGTATATACGTATGTATGTATGTATATGTATATGTGTGTGTGTGTGTGTGTGTGTGTGTATGTGTGTGTGTGTGTGTGTGTGTGTGTGTGTGTGTGTGTGTGTGTGTGTGTGTGTGTGTGTGTGTGTGTGTGTGTATACTATATATATACATATATATATATATATATATATATATATATATATATATATATATATATATATATATACATATATATATATATATATATATATATATACATATATATGTCTATATATGTATATATATGTATATATATATATATATATATATATGTATATATATATATATATATATATATATATATATATATATATATATATATATATATAGTTGTGTGTGTATATATATAGATATATATACATACAGATATATATAGATATATATATATATATATATGTGTGTGTGTGTGTGTGTGTGTGTGTGTGTGTGTGTGTGTGTGTGTATAGATATATATACATACTTATATACATATATATATATATATATATATATATATATATATATATATATATATAAGTAAGGCCAATGTCCTAAAAGTCAATGTTGACTAATCAAACTGTCTTGCATTAATCTAAAATTCTAAAAAATTCTCTCCATACCGAAAATAAAGGAATATTTTTCATAACGAGAAACATTAATTAGATAGAATATTCATTCCAGATAAATGGTGTCCACAAAGCTAGAAATAATAACAGTAACATTGATGATAATAGCGATAATGAAGACAGTGTAATGAAGATGTGACAAGGGCTATGGCGGTGATGATGATGATGGTTTACTTATAAAAGTCTGATCAGAGTCACATCTAAGAATAGGAACAGATGAATACAATAATACAAGACAAAAAAAAAAAAGCAGCCTGTGATTCTAGGACATTTGGTATGACCGGATCTGACAGTCAGATCGGTTAGCTGACTTTGCATCAGATTGCAGGAACATATTTGCATGTGTAAGCAGAAACGGGCGATATGAAACCTCTACTTAAGTTTTAGTATGTGAAGTAGTCGACCGATTTCATTATTGTTTGAGATAAATCATTTGTAGAAAATTCGCATAACTAACGGATGTATGAATATTTTATCTTTTAGTGTTACTGTTCATATGAAAGTTTTAGGTCAGTTTATTCTAACAGAGTTTTCTTTTTATTCTCTCTCTTTCTCTCTCTCTCTCTCTACTAACGAATTTAAAGATATTTTTCTCTTCTCTCTCTCTCTCTCTCTCTCTCTCTCTCTCTCTCTCTCTCTCTCTCTCTCTCTCTCTCTCTCTCTCTCTCTCTCTCTCTCTCTTTCTCTCTCTCTCTTCTAATGAATTTAAATATATTTCTTTTTTTCTCTCTCTCTCTTTCATTACTATAAACTATATTATTTTAGGTCTTATACCCTCTTCAAATGAGATGCAGACAAATTAGTGTAATGAAAGCCATTCTGTCTCTAAAACGTGACAGATTAGCTTTTTTATCAAGGTTGAAGTTCGTTTCTTCTTACGCACATTTTTTTTTTTTTTTTTTTTTTTTGGGGGGGGCGGTCAGGGCATATTGCTTCATCTTCTGACGTCGAAAGAGTCTTCATTTGAGTATACTTCAATACAGTAACAAGGAGATCTATTCATGTTAATGAGCCACTTCTTAATACACGTTACACAAGACGAAAGAAACGTGTCATTATCCTAGATTACGTACGTTAATGGATCATGTAGACATCTTAGCATTTTATACAAACACACACACACACGCGCACACACACACACACACACACACACACACACACACACACACACACACACACACACACACACACACACACACACATACAAAAAAACACAAAACAGATAAAAATCCTCCTCGACACACCGTCGAACACACACCCCTCGCCCAGAGACGCAGCAAGATAAACAAGTAAATTAATACTGGGAAGGGAACTGAACAGAATGTTTAATCAGAGGCAAAGGAAATGCCCTGGCTGGTGATACTCGCCACGTCCACACATGTTAATGGATTCCAAACACTGATGGGAGACGAGGAACTGCCTGTGTGGAGTAGCGCGGAGGCGAAGCTCGGTCGGGGAGGGGGGAGGTCTCGGAATAGTGGATGTTGGTATAAGGATGGGTGTGTGTTTGTGGGTGGGAGTGTTTGCGGATGGGTGTGTTTGCGGATCGGTGTGTTTGCGGATGGGTGTGTTTGCGGATGGGTGTGTGTTTGTGAGTGGGTGTATTTGTAACTGTATGTGTGTATGTGGGTGTGGGTGTTTGTAACTGTGTGTGTGTGTGTGTGTGTGTGTGTGTTTATGCGAGTTTATGGCTGTGTATCTGTGTTCGTGTTTGCGATTATATATGTGTATGTGAATGTGTGTGTGTGTGTGTTTAATGGCTACATTGATAACCGACTTTACTGTTTTATCAAATGCTCTCTTTTATTTATGCAAGCCGATTCGTTTCAATGTTTTTTATTTTATTTCGTCCTTTTTAAACGGCTTCTTTAT
>NC_061820.1:33178093-33180593 GCF_019202785.1 Penaeus chinensis | reverse complement strand
GGTGGTATCATCTGCTTCGCATTCCCGCCTACACGTACACACACACATATGAAAACACACATATATGCAAACACACACTGTCATTCTCATATACATACATGCATACGCATATACATACACATATACATACACACATGCATACACACTTGCATAAACACATACACACACACCTCTACTAACTGACCGCTCAGCTTATATATCAAAATGCACAAGACGTGGTGAGTAACTAGTACCAATTTCCACATACTCGTATAAATGTAAAAGTCTACGGTTACACAACCCACGTTACACTACATTGTTAGTGTAGTTAATAATCTCCGGGCGATCGTGAACTCCTCTTTATACATTACTTCAGTCTTTCTGCAGATTAAATACTTCCGTGAAGATGTTAGAGACGCAGTTAGAAGGCCTGGGACCAGATATGTTCTTGGAAGAAAAAAAAACAGGATAGAAAGAATCGGTTTCTATCCTGGAAGCGTCAGCAGAGGTTTCCACCCCTTGACCACTTTCCTGGTCATTATGTGTTCAGATGTTCTCTCCGTGTACACAATCGCCATGTGACCGTTCGCAATTGGGCTCGTAACTGGTCCCATTTAGTTTAATAGGAAATCTTAAAGGATTATGACCAATAGCGGTACTCTGGCACAAAGCACAATAAGATTAGCAAAACGGTTCGTGTCTAATATTCAGGATTCGGGAATAGGAGTTCCGTAAAGTCTTACTTCATAGTGACTATATAATGCTTGTGTCGTAAGTTGCCTTTTTATTTGCATGTGTACAAAGTTTGTCGTTAATGCATGGGAGTATTTTTCTTGTATAAAGTTTGTGGCAAAAGTTGATTTACAGTAGTTTTAAGTAAAGTGCGTCATGGGTTAATTTTACACTGGTTTTATAATGTATGCGTCGTAGGTTTACTTATAGTAGTTTAAATAAAGTTTGACATAGGCTGACATACTGGTCTTGATTTTTTTTTTTTTTTTTTTTTTTCATTTATCAAGTTTCTATGAAGTATTGTCTTAACAATAAATCTAAATTATTCATATCACTCACTAGCAATTTTACCATGGAAGTGTTATTCCATTGGGTATGACTTTGTTCGTGTTTGGAGCTAAAATAGAAAAAAAATATAGCTTTTAACAAGTTTTTTCTTCTCTCCCTAATTGCTCTAATTGGAAAGACTCTTGCACCGTCCGCTACGGTAAATCAATAATATATTTTTAAACAAATAAAACCCTTCTTGGATCAAAATGGTAAATCCCACTTCAACGTACGACCGTTCAGTATCAAATCCTATTTCAGATTTTAGGTTAAACCGTAAATCCAACTTTAGCGTTACCTTTAGCAGTAAATCCTCCTTTAGTGAGACCTTTAAACAATGAATCCTTTTTAGTGTGTACGTAAACAGTAAATCCTGCCTTAATATGACTAATAAACAAGAAATTCATTGTGAAAGTTAAAACCTAAATTTTACATTAGTGTAACCATTCATTATTATAACCTAATTCAGGGCAGTTGTTAAACAGTAAATCTTATTTCCTTCCTTTGAGCGAAGTCTAGTATCCTGTCCACATGCTTCGCCTCCTTAGTAAATCGACCAGAACCGAATCAAAGGCCTTTGATCATGAGTCTGAGTAAACAGGATTTTACAATCCTTTTTTAATGGATAAATATATATATATACATACACACACACACACACACACACACACACACACACACACACACACACACACACACACACACACACACACACATACACACACACACACACACACACATCTTCAAAGGGTGAGTGGGATGTGAGACGAATCTTGAAAGGTGGCCTTGTAGAGATATTCTCACATCCTTCAACAAACGTTCTTTATACATAGACATACACGCTCCCTCTCGCTATCTCTCTCTCTCTCTCTCTCTCTCTCTCTCTCTCTCTCTCTCTCTCTCTCTCTCTCTCTCTCTCTCTCTCTCTCTCTCTCTCTCTCTCTCTCCCTCTCTCTTCTCTCTCTCCCTCTCTCTTTCTCTCTCTCCCTCTCTCTCTCTTCCCCTCTCTCTTTTTCTCATACTCACTCTCTGACTCATTTTCTCTCATTCTCTCACTCTCTGTCTCTGGCTCTGGCTCTCTCTCTCTCTCTCTCTCTCTCTCTCTCTCTCTCTCTCTCTCTCTCTCTCTCTCTCTCTCTCTCTCTCTCTCTCTCTCTCTCTCTCTCTCTCTCTCTTTCTCTCTCTCCCTCTCTCTCTCTTCCCCTCTCTCTTTTTCTCATACTCTCTCTCTGACTCGTTTTTTCTCATTCTCTCACTCTCTGCCTCTCTCTCTCTCTCTCTCTCTCTCTCTCTCTCTCTCTCTCTCTCTCTCTCTCTCTCTCTCTCTCTCTCTCTCTCTCTCCCTCTCTCTCTCTCTCTCTCCCTCTCTCTCTCTCTCTCTCTCTCTCTCTCTCTCTCTCTCTCTCTCTCTCTCTCTCTCTCTCTCTCTCTCTCTCTCTCTCTCTCTCTCTCTCTCTCTCTT
>NC_061820.1:33140593-33143093 GCF_019202785.1 Penaeus chinensis | reverse complement strand
CTTATGTAAATTGTCACATTTCATCAGTACTCTTTGCTATATTGTTCCAAAATCCTGTTGGTCATGTGGTTATTATCACTGCATTCAGTACAGAAGAAATAATGATTTTACTTATTAAGTCTTTGTGATGGAAATTCACCAGACTAATGCAAAGAAAATGCCTCCTCTACAGGCCATTTAACCGCAGACTGGAATCCAATGTTGAGCAAATGGAAGCTGTACGTAACATTGTTGCAGGGACCTCAAAGCCTGCCCCTTACATTGTGTTTGGTCCCCCTGGCACAGGGAAGACGGTTACCATTGTTGAGGCTATCAAGCAGGTAGACTAATGAAGATTACAACACTGTTATTATTTACTTGTATATTAACCCTTTGAATCTGGTTGCATCATGGCAGTCATATAACCAAAAATCTGGATATTAGGCTTACATGAGCAGGCGCACACAAACGTGTGTGCTGTGATACGACTCTATACCTCCTATTTACAATGTTATGTCTTCTTTTTACACAGAAACATTTTTAACTTTTTTTCAGTTTGATTTTCGTTAGTCTCAGTTTTTTGTGTGTGAGTGAGTGTGAGATATTCGGGTTTCTGTAATACAACCTGTGTCGCCAGCCACAGCGCCAGGAATACAATGCTAAGTATGGAAATGTTCCCCTTCATGGAGCCAGCACTCTTCCAGTCATGGTTCACTAACATAACATTCCACACTCATACATCGATGGGAATAATGCAAAATTGCCAAATGAGTCTAAATCACACCACCCGCCCTCACACCAGATTTTTTTCATGACATGATGGTCATGTCATCCAGATTGTGAAGGGGTTTCTTTATTAGATTGTTAAACCTCATAGTCTGTTCTCTTTACTATTAGTGGTGTGTCAGAAGGTGAAATGTAATTTCTTCCATAAAATCTAAAAATGATAATAATAATAATAAAATTTCTTTTTTCATTGTAACTGGATATTATTTCATTAATAAATTTACTGCTACAGTTTATATATATATATATATACATTTTTTTTTTTTTTTTTTTTTTTTTTTTCCAGATTTACAAGTTGCAACCCAATAGCCGCATAGTGGCATGTGCACCATCAAATTCTGCATCAGATATTATTGCAGTGCGTCTCCTGGAACACATCTCAAAACATCACATGTTGCGTATGCATGCAGAATCAAGGATGATGTAAGACCCCTCCCCATCTGCTGGTTGTGTGAATGGAAGTGTGTAGTAAAGAATAATGAGTGTCCTCATGTGTACTGTATCAAAGGATATGATTGTGTACTTTCTTGCTGTATACATTGTTTTGTTTTACGTTTATTCTTCTTAAAAAGTATTGTTTTCAGTTACACATTTCCTGTGAATGCATCTCCATAATAATCTATCTTGCACACTACAGATCAACCATTCCGGAAAATTTAAGGGATATGTCCAACATACAAGAGGGCAGAATTTACACACCATCGGATGAGAAACTCATGGCGTACAAGATCATAATTTGTACATTGGTGACGGCTGGGAAGTAAGATATTTTTTTTTTTTTTTTTTTACATTGTAATTTTTTGTGCCTTTTTCTTTTATAGAATTAAGTGTAGTAGTATATCGTGTATGGTAATCTGTAAAATATTTTAAATTCATAGTAATTAACCATATAACATAACTTAAAAGAATTATGATTAAACACCTTTTTTACTTCAATCATAAAGTCTGAAACTGGTTATGCAAGTTATATCTGTCCCTTTTATATTTTTAAAAAAATATTTCCTTTTAAGTATATGTTCATGCATAGTGTACAATTATAAGAAATTCTTAGATAGCAAAAAATACTGTATTTGGCTGTTAAGAAAGAATCGGAATGCTATTTGATTTCATTGTTCTTTTGAAGAAAGACATTGATCATATGCTAATTATAGGGATGCCAGAGGATTGTCTTCAGTCTGTGTGCAGGTTTATAACTTATCATTGTATGCTTGTTATTTCAGGATAGCAGGAGCTTCCCTCCCTCAAGGTCACATAACTCATGTGTTTCTAGATGAGTGTGGTCATGCCATGGAGCCTGAAGCCATGTCAGCACTGGCAGGAATCGTAGAGAAGGAAGCTCAGGTGGTATTGACTGGAGACCCTCACCAATTAGGTCCTGTGATTAGGAACACCCAGTGCTTCACAGGCGAGGAAAGTCTCTTCCACAGGAATGGCCTAGGTATGAGTGACATTTCTTTAAGGGAACACTGGAGTAAATGTGTGTTGTTGAATAATTATCCTCCTCCCCCTCCTCCCCTCCCAAAAATTGTTGGTAAATTTGGTGTTTAGATATTGTGTTGGGTTATGTCTTTACATCTTTTACAGATAAGTCCTATCTGGAAAGGCTGATGGAGATGCCTATGTACAGGGATAGCACAGGCCATTACAATAGGCGTGTTGTGACCAAACTGCTCAACAATTACCGGTCACATGCTTCTATTCTCAAGGAACCTAATGAGATGTTCTATGACTCCGA
>NC_061820.1:33128093-33138093 GCF_019202785.1 Penaeus chinensis | reverse complement strand
TTTAACTTTTTTGATACTGTTGGCAGGCTGGAATGGACTCGTACCATAGAACCATTACTTTTGTATCTAATTTCAAGCTTTTTCAAAGTATCCACCTGAAAATGACGCAAGCAAAGCCTAATGTGCAGTGTACAAAAACCTTACTTTTTCTCCCCATTTCCTTAGCCACTGGGGTAGGTTAATGGATTACGCCCACCAGAAGGGTGGTTACTGCGGCCAGGCATTCCCCCAGGACACCGATGACAGTCTGGACGATTTGCTGCAGAGGTTCGGTAGCCTTGATCTCCGTAAGTATTAGCCTTTTTTCTCTCTCTCTCTCTCTCTCTCTCTCTCTCTCTCTCTCTCTCTCTCTCTCTCTCTCTCTCTCTCTCTCTCTCTCTCTCTCTCTCTCTCTCTCTCTCTCTTCCTTTCTTTCTTTTTTATTGTTATTATTATAATTATTATTATTATGGGCTTATGATTTTTTTTTAATTATTATTATTAATATTGTCATCATCCTTTTTATTGTTATTGTTATTATTATTATTATTATTATTATTATTATTATTATTATAGATATGGTCTGTAATTATTGACAGTTTCATGTACATTGTTTTCTTTTTCTTTATCATGTGTATTGGAATCTAGATTGTTTTTAACTTGGGTATCCATTTTTAGAAGACTAGTATGAATTATAGGTATTTTTCAGTATTCCTCTCAATTAATACAACAGTTATCTGTCATTCACTGGATAGTAATTTTATCTAATTTTATACCATATCCTGTGAAAGCTTTAAAGGTTCACCTTTGGTCTTGGCTCATAATGACTTTTTTCTCTCTTACAAATAGAATTATCTTTTTTGTGCTTAATTTTTTACGATGATGAAGCATAACCTATAAGACATTTTTAACACACTTCCAGGACCAACCCTGTACGAAGATGTAAGTGCTCGGGAGAAAGCAGAAGCCCCAGAGTGGCACACAGAATACTAGCCACAGCATGGTGGATTTACCGTTTCTTTGGTAACTTTGCTTAACAGGAACTGTCAAAAAGCTGCTTTTTATTTTTTATTAGGTACATAATTTGTTGTCATTTTTCCTTTTGATCTGTTCTTATTTTCTGTGTGAAAGAAATGAGTTAAAATGTATTTGCAGCAAGAGAAAAGTAATATCCTTTTTGTTATTATTATGATTATGGTTGTTTATATAGTTGGTATTATTTTTGCCATCATTGTTATTTTTAGTCAGTTTTCCTTTTCCATGTTTATGCAGCATAAAACAATCTCAAGTGTGTCTGACAAAAAGTAATATATGATTTATAAAGTCCCTAAGGTGCTTACTTCTTTGTGATAAATGTTTAGTTTTAGAAAGTAAAAAAAAAAAAGGAAAAATAAAAAATTGGTAATGCAGCTATTTACAAATAACCAAACAAAGATCGACTTTTGATAAAAACTGAAAAAATAAGATAAAAGGAAGACCGAAGGGTTTAAAGAAATCAGGAATTGATTAAGCATCACTGATCTTTGTACATTTAACACAGAGCAAAGCTGATTTTCTCAAAGAATCCTTCCATTTTCTTTTTTATGCTCGATCCCCAGAGATCTACATATTTAAAATTATATATTAGGAACATTATTTATAGTTGAATATTACAGGTGGAGTGTCTTTACAGTGCTGTATTTTTATATGTATCCATTATTGCACAAAATTTTCAAATGCAGTGCCAGTAGGATTGATAATAACTTACCAAAAATATGATGTCAGCAAAGGTTAAGATGTAAGGTCAGAGCTGATGTTAATTTCTCTTTGTTGTAATATGGTTATCATTGTAAAAACATGATGCCTTGTTACATATAGTATGGTTAGGGTGTGATGTAAATAGGATAGTGTTTATTCTTCTTTAAAAGGAGGGGAGGATACCCAAAGATGCTGAACCACATCCATAATCCACTGTTCATCAATTTTGCCTATTTCTCGCTTTCTTCTCTTTTCTCCTCTCCTTTCCACTCCACTCCTTCCTCTTCTTCTCTTCAGTATCCAGTTCCTCCTTCAATATTTCCCTCTTCCTCCTTCTCCCCTTGTCCTCTATATATCAAATCAGCCGTCTTTTTAAATAATATAGTAACAGTTATTCTCAGCATCATAGTTAGAAAACAGCACAGATTGAAAAATGGCAAATGATGGAATAGAGAACACCTTAGAGCTAATAACAAAACATGTTATACTGGTTTTTCTAACTACTTTTCACTGGGACCAAATATTCTTGTGTGCTTGACATTTTACATGCTTTGCACACGAGTGGAAAACCTGTGATTACTTTTCTTTATCCGTGACTTGCAAGTTTGTTCAATGTCACTCTTGTTTTTTTTTTTGTTTTTTTTTGTGCCTAGTGGTGTTATTAAAGGTTGTCATTGTTATTATTATGACCATTATGAGTACTAGTTATTCTATTAGTCGGTGATCAATATTTTCATGATTTATATGTTTTTATTGTCCAGCCTTTGAAATTGTTCATTGTGAAATGAAGTGGAAGAATTTACTAAGAGGTGACACTTTTTTCCTCCACTGATCTAGTCTTCTCTTCCATTTTCCTGCTTTTTTCTGTCTTGGTAAGGTGGAATTTGATAAATTTTTAAGGAGTTAGATTTCTTTGGTTGTTTGAGGGTTTTGCTTCTATATTATTTACATCATTATTCACATCATCATTATTACCCAGTATTATTACATTGATTACTATTATTATGACTACAGTTATTGATTTATATTTTTGTACTACAAATTTAATTATGTTTAGGATTACCAAGTATTTGTATTAAACATTTTGCTGACATTGATAATGTTTTTACTATATCATAGATATTATTATTGTAGATGTTATTATAGATACTATTTATATGAATAATAATTTTTGTACTTTTAACATGCTCTTATTTATAATTTTGTTTCATTTCATTTTTAATTTTTCAGTTAGTTTATCATATTTTTGAATGAAATTAAATGATCTAGGCCCCAGTGATTACACTTATTTATAAGAATTGATAGCTGGAGAAATATGTTATGTTGATACTGAAGACTTCTGATATTATTACTCTGCTTTTTTCCTTCTTTCGTTTTGCATGTCTGTAATATGTTAATCCTGCATATGGTTGTGGATATGCAAGAGTTATCTTTCACTTACTAGAGGAAAGCTTATAATAATAATTTGCTGCTTTCTTTCTTTCTTTCTTTTGGGATAATATTTAAATGTGTTGAACTTTTACTGGCATTTATTTGATATATGCTGAGTGAATTTTTTGCTATTGATGTTGCATATATGGTAATATGCTCCTGGTTGGTATTTGTATCATAGCAATTATGATGCAAGTGTATTGAGTACAGAATATGGAAGCTCCAATACAAAAAATATGTTCCTATGGCTTAGTCCCTCTATCAGAAGGGTTATATGATACCAAAAATGATGATGGAGTTGAGTCAGCTCTTAATAATATAGCTTCTATTGTTTGGCACTGATTGTTGTTGTTGTTCTTTGATTCAGCAATACCTTGATTTTGAAGAGAGAGAGAGAGATGTATGCAAGAATTCTGTTCTATGATATGTGGTATAAAGGAAAAAAGATTGGTTTTATTTTTAGATTAAAAACCTTCTTATGCAATATATACAGCAACTTTTCTATATAAAACATATTTTGATAAGTAATGACTTTTAGGAAATGTCATACCATTTAGTGCCTTACAGATTGTTACCATGCTAGAGTTGGTAAATATGCTTCAGATCTGGAGATAAAGGTGTATGCCATGTATTAATGGGTCTGTGGATTAACCAAAGGAATCATGATGGGAAAAATGTGCTTGTTAATCTTAATATCATGTTAATTTTCAATGGTTATATGAGGATTGTACTTATGAGTAGTATATATATATATTTTTTTTTTTTCATTGTAAATTAAATTTTTTGTAAGCATATAAAATGTTTTCAGCAATCTTTGTATTATTGTTATCCTTGGTATATCACTTTCTGATAAATGGAAAGAATTGTTATTCGAAGAAGAGTTTCTGCCATTTCAAATGTATTTTGCACCAGACTTCAAGAAATTATCCTTGCACATTGTCGTGGGGTGGCTTAGGAGGCGAGGACTGAAAGGATGACTTTGTACCAGTCCTGAATGGCCTGATGGATTCCTCTGTTTTAGTTGTCTATCCCTAACTGTTTCTCTCCCCAACATACTTTAGGCTTACCATGGCCAATAATGAAGATGTTATACTTTTGTTAGGGGCAATTAGGCTTGCCCGTTCATCAAATAGCTCCATCAACTCCCTCTCCCAGTTCCCCAACCCTAGGCTCTCCTTTAACCATGATGCTGAATACTCCAACTACTACCCTCATCAATGCTAATACACTATCCACCTAAGTCAGCACTCAAGTTCCAGGAGATATTTCATCACCTCTACCCCCACAACCTTCTTCATCAATCACGCCATCCTCCCTTATTACTACTTTACAGCCTTTTTGTCCACCTCTCCGTAATAATACCTCCCTCAACACTACTCCCTCTTCCACAATTCCCCGTCCCTGAAGATATTTGAAGATATTTCTTCAAATATCTTAAATAATCTATTTAGCCCACCCAAATGGGACTGTTTTTTTTTTCATAGGGACTGCTCCACCGACAAGTTTGAGTCTCAGGTGCCAACTCTCAGATTCAGACATGGTTTCATTCTGCGTGAAGCCAGACAGGAAGCACGTCGACAAGGTTTTTCTCACTCGCTCTGCCCCTCACCCTCCCTCCTAAAATGTTCCTTCACCCTCCCCTATACCTATCCCTCCTACAGCTTACTTCCCTACTTCTACCTCAGTCAAATTATTTTGCCATTCTAAATCCAGACACCCCAATCTCTACTGCAGCCACAACTCCCGCTCCCTCCCCACTCAAAGTAACTGCCGATGTCCACCCTCCTCCTACTCATATTCCCCCTACACCCCTTCCTCCTACTCCCTCCTAACACAGCCCATCCCCCCTAGCTCCAGCTCCACCTATATTAACATTCCCTTCATCCCCTCTATCCCTTCCACTCCCTCTTGGATACACTTATGAATCCCTTATGTCACAACTATGCCCTTCCCCAGATCCTCCACTTCCTGATACCCCTTCTGATACAACACCACCTTCCTACTCATTCCTTATCTCACCCCCAGATCTTTCCCCTTGAAATTCTCCGCTGTAACCGTTATCACTCGTATATCAACTAAAGTATAGCTCTCCCACATTGGAATATTCGCAGTTTCCGTTCTCATAGGCCTGACCTTCGTCATATCCTTTCTTCTTATAACCCATCCATTATCTACCTCCAAGAGACTTTTCTTACACATCCTCCTATGTCAATCCCCAACTACCATTTTGTATCTTCTTTAACTCCCTTTATGTGTCGTCTATACTTATCCATCAGAAAACACCTTTCTGATCCGCCCCTATGTTCTCAATGTAATGTCCCTCTTGCAGTTCCACGCTTTGATGCAGCCTGTACCTCTGCTTTCCTCCACCTATCCTCCCTTCACCGACCTCCCAACCTATCAGACATCCTTACGGAATCTCACAATTTCTGCTCTAACATATTCTTCTCCTTCCTCAGACGCATACATATCCTTCACCTTACATTAACCAAGTCACTCATTAACTCCTTTACCCATCTTTAACTTTTTCATTATTAACTAGATAGTTGACACAACAGCTAACTTCTAACTCAACCGCCCTTCACTACCCTTTACTGTACCTTCCTATAGTGCTACATGACCTTAGATGTTTAGCACATTTATTTTGCTTTTAACCATTAACCATTTTCCTTCTCTTCTTCATCCCTTTCTTCTGTCCACTTCCAAAGGTGTGACAGCTGTGCTTAACCCTTACCCCTTATGGGAACCCTGAGGGGCAGACCGTTTCTTCTCCCCACTTATTTCAGGCTCACTATGGCCAATAATGAAGATGTTTTACCCTTGGTAAGGGCACTACACTTGCCCCTTCATCAACTAGCCTTTGTGAATTTGATTTCTCTGGTCTCTCCTCTGACCATGGCTCCACCCACTGATACTAATAACCCCTCCTCGATGTTGTCTGTCAGCTCAATCCATCCCGAATCATCCACCCATGTTATTACTCAACGTTCAGAATACACCCCATCATCTCCCAACAGCCCTCACCTCAATAAATTTTGCTTGGGCTTTTCATCTCTCCCTTTCCTTTTCCTTTTCTTCTTCATCCCCTTCTGCGCACTTATCCTAATTATTAACTATCCTTTTCGCCACATTACTTTACCATTACTTCCCCATGAGGTTTATATTGGAGTATCTTGCCCTGTCCGACCACATAGACCCCTTTCTCGTCAATATCAGAAATATTGGCGTTTTGGCCACCCAGTCAAACACTGCCCTCTATGTGCCAAACTTGGTCATGACTGTTCAAATTGCTCTGCTCAGTCACACACTTGTGCCAATTGTGGTGGCTCTCATGATATATGCTGTAAGTGCTGCCCTACAAGCTCGAATCTGAGGTAGCAGTTCTCAGATTCAAACTAGACAACAAGCACGCCCCCCCCCCCCCCATTCCTTGCTTATTGTTGTCATAGGGGGAGGGTGGGGAGGCTCAGGAGACAGGGACTGAGGCCCAATGTAGGGGATCAGTCTTACCTTGGTCTCAGCCCTCGCCTCAGCTAATTTTGCATCGTCTTTTCTTCTTTCCTTTTCCTTCTCTTCTTCATCCCGTGTGTCCACTTATCCATATCGTTATTTTCACTTTTGCCGTTTTCTCCACAATACTTTATCATAATGCTCCCTACTCCCTTAACTCCTTCCCCTTCTAACAATCTTTACCTTATACTATACCCTATCAGCTCCCCCTCTCTGCCCTTTACAGTACGATACTATCCTATAGTACTGGTCAACCTGTAATTTTACCCTAATCATTAACTCATTCCTAACCCTTTTCACTACCCTACTTTACCATAGCACCGTATGACCTTCTTCACTTCTTTACCTGGGAGATTTGGCCTCAAGCCTCATGCTATTATAGTACTATATTTTGAATACGCCGCTAAGCAGGATAGAAATCTATAAATTGAAAAAATAAATACCACATCCTCTCCTATACCCACCTCTCCCTCTGCTTTTTGGACATCAATTTCCTCTTCTCCCCCTCATAAGAAAACCATTGTTTCTCAGACCTCTCCATCCAGCTCCCCTCCACTATCTTCAAAACTTCCTAAACATGACCCAAGAGAATGTTCCGTTCCCCCATCCACCCTCAATCCCTTTATTCCTATTCGCCGTATATTCAAAGCAGTTCCCCTAATCCTTCTTTCTCCCACTCCCAAAAAACACCCCATCCTCTCTATGTGTATCACCATTCCCCCTTCCCTTCCCATTATCCTTACCACTCCCACTTGGATCCTCACGTGACTCCCTTATGTCACATCAATGACGTCCTCCAGATCCCTCCCCTCTTGACATTCTTCCTGACACTTCACCACCTTCCCATGTCCTCTTACTCATTCTCTAGATTATTCTCCTACTTCAACAACCATGTCTACCATTTGATTGCTTCACAATGGCTCTTTTGCAGATTCCCCTCATACAGTGTTACTCTCCCTTCCTCAAACACATACTCTCCATTTGATCTAATCGCCTTATACACTCAATCCCTTTCCCCTTTTACAAATCCCTTCCGAACTTCATAAGTCCATTTGCTGCCCCCTCTAAGTCCTTTTCACTACCATTCAATCCTACAGCGCTCTACAACCTTTGGCATCAAACACATTTTATCCTAATCGCAAACTCATTTCTACCCTTTTTGCCACAATACTTTACCTTAGTTCTATGTGACTTTTGATGTCTAGAACATTTATTAGCCATCTCACCAGTTACGATGCATAGTGAAAGAGATGAAAGAACGTGCAATTGTGAATATAAAATATTCTATCCCTATGTGTATTTTTTAGAATGTTTAAGGAGTGAGGTGAATATTTAAAAGTAACACAAAACATGCATTACAGGTAGAAATCGAGGTAGAATTGTATGGACACAGTAGATAGCAAAGAAAGTTCTGACTAAGGTCTATAATATATAGACCAGGACCCATCTCAACCAAATAGTCATAAAACAACCATTTTATCTAGAGTAGCTGTAATACTTCTGGATAGAGTACTGTACACATGTCGTTGGTAAAACCGTCTTCGAAGGTTAACGTAAAAAGCGTTAAAACAAAACAAAAAAACGTTTATTCGCATGGCTGACAACAATCAAAAGACATTATGGTAATGAAAATTTGAATAGAACACAAGTTCAGAGACTTATTTTTAACATTTAGAGCTACATATCATTTCAAGGAAATTACAGTTCGTCTTTGCTCTTCTGACTCGTGTCCGGAGCCTCAATTTGGTCCTCCGCCGCCGCCTCTCCTTCGTCGGGCTTCTGCTCTGCCAACTTCTCTTCTGGGGTTCCCGGAACGGTCTCAGACTTGGCGCCTTCTTGTTCCTTCGTGGCTTCCTGATTACCTTCTTGAGTGCCTTCGGCCGTGGCTTCTTCAGTACTTTCCTCCGTCTTCTCCTCGATCTTCAGGTTTTTTACTTTCTCACGGTGGAGGATCAAGTTCTGCTTCGTGGGCAGCGAGAACCAGAAGTCCCGGATCTACAAAAGAATCCATAGAATTCATACAAGCAAAAGGTATGAAATAAATGCAAGTAAGCACCTCACTCCTAAAGCATTCTGGAATATACATTAAGATATAGTAACTCTCTTGAAAGAAAGAGAGAAGCAAAACAAAGAAGGAACGAGTAAAAATCGTTAGAAGCGTTAGCATAGTTTGAATCTTTCGCCACATAAGAGTTTGAATATAATAGTTAGTCTTCCATCTCATTATGGTTTGGATAGAATAGTTAAAACTTTCCACCACACAACCCACCTCCTGCCGAGTGTCGTTCTCCATGGTAGGATTCGGGGTGATGGCGAGGTGGTTCAGCTCGCCGTCCTTCATGGGCTCCCACTTGAAGCCCAGGCTGTCGTCGGGCGTCGGGTTTCTGAGGAGGAGAACGATTTATATCGCTCGCTCTTCTGTATGGCGGAGAATGTTGCAGATAGGGCATTGCAGAATAAGAAACGTTACGAATATGTCAAAGGGCTTTTCGCTTACATGCTTCATTAGATTGAGCAATCACTGTGGGACAGTGATAAGGCCTTTGGTATATTCGTGAGTTTTCTTGTTCAGTTGAATTTATAGATAACGTAACTGGATGCTATTTACAATAAGCGTTAAGATTAAAATCCTGTCCTGGCACTGGTCGGTTTTAAATTGTGTTGATCGGTTATTTCCATTTTCATGAGTTATACGTATCGAATGTTTTCATGCTCGCCTGGAGTTTAATGTAACGAGTTCTGTTTTTCTATGTTTTTAGTTGTGATGTGTGTGTTAAAGAGATGCTGACCGACTTTGGTTATCATCAAGAGTTTTGCCGATCGAATGTAACCGCAGCCATCGTTAAGAATGCCAGTCCCTTACCCCGTGAGGGCGAAATTGGTCCAAAGAGTCGTCATGATGTCCCTGACCTTAAGGTCGTCCTCATCCTCAAGCGGGGCAAACACTGGACCTCCTTCGAAGAGGTAGAAGAGTTCGTCCACGTGAGACACCCCTGAAAGGCAACTGCAACTTGTAGCTCCTTCATTTTTTCAGAGAGAGATTTCGTTGTTTGAAATAACTAAACGTCACGCTACCAAAAAGCATCTCTGGAAACTAAACATTTTTTTCAAATATATAACGGTGTTGTTATTATTATTATTTTATTATTTATTTATTTATTATTATTATTATTTTTTTTTTTTTTTTTTTTTTTTTTTTTTTTTTTTGCTGCCACATTATTCTCTCAACCGAAAAGAGTAAGAACACCGAAAAGTTTGACCCTCACATTCTTTGCCGAAATCGAGGGGGTTGAAATCACTGAGGGATCTCTTTCCGCGGTGCTTGAACTCGTACCGGAAGACC
>NC_061820.1:33105593-33115593 GCF_019202785.1 Penaeus chinensis | reverse complement strand
TATTGAATGTAATACTTAAAGATTTTTTCCTTTTGTTATTTACATTTCCTGATTATTAATCTTATTCAAGATGCTTTATTTATGATTATCATATTCTCCCTTCTGTCATAATCGTGTTCTTTCACCTTTCACTCTTTGATAATAGAAATAGTTATACTAGAAATAAGATTCCCCTGAAAAAGAAAAATCCAGTGTACAATAAACTTAAACAAATGGAAATACCATTCCATTACGCGTACGCATGTACAGAATGAGTTTAGTGTAATCTCTCAACCAATCTTTAATCAGTGGTGCCATCCCCCCCCCCTCCCTTTCCCCTTCCCTCCAGGCCTTATTACCCCATCCTCTACCCCCAATCCCTTGGCATCGTACCCTCCTCCCCTCCCCACTTCTCTACGTGCTAAAATCAAGGCCGTTGAGTCTGTGATTAAAGGACATCTTCCATAATGTCTTGGGTTACTTCCGAAATTAAAATACCGTAATAAGTGTCATCATAGTTGTATTTACGCACTACTTATTCTATCTTTAAGAAATGTAGCGTTCAGTTTATTAATTCAGTAACTGTCCGAAGGCTAGTGACGACAGCCGATCAAGAGACAGCGAAGACGTGTCACACCGGGAGAGGTCCACGTCAGACGCCCAGAGATAAGGTTGGCATCTTTCATCTTTTAGTTTTCAGGGTTAATTACTTTTTTTTTTTTTTAATCATTCATTTATTTACTCTGTTCTTTTCTTATTTAAGGGCTTATGATTTTTTAACAGGTTGTTTAGTAAATCTGTTGAGATATAAGAGAAACTGGAAAGAGCAGTGTAAATCATGTCAAACTGGGAAGACTGGATATTTTCACACTTTCCCTTTAGCGTAACCTTAGCGATTTTTCTCAAGCGAAAAACTAGAAAAAAGTGTCAGGAAACTTTCTAGGACGGATGGGCATGTTAACCAATTGTATTTTTTTATGTGACTTACTCAGTAGTTTTCAGTATTGCAAAAATATGCTACGTCATTACTCTCTCGTGTTTGAAAGCATAGCAATTATTATCATATAGTAAGTTAGCAATGACCATGCCCAATAGTTAAGTCAATGGATCAGAAAAAAAAAAATCAGAATAGTTAGAAGCAATCGAAATATAATCCATATATAGTGTTTCTGTGTATATAAAGGAGACCACAAGCAGCACAGGGGTCTTTGGTCTATGACTTTTAGACCCTGGAATGAAGTCGCACAAAACTACCAAAGATCTGGAACTTTCAAAAGTAAGTTCCGGGGTAGATAGAAGGAAGTGTCAGGGTGTAGAACTAACCCCTGACATATTGCTGTGATTTCATACTGTTATGCAAATACCCTTTTTAATGGTTAAATAGAAGTAGTTTTCTGGCGAACTTAGATCAGTTAGTTCAGCTTTTACATACATACCAAAGTTTCAGACACTTCCAATGTATGTATATGTATATATAGACGTACATATATACGTATATATATATATGTGTGTGTGTGTGTGTATGTGTGGTGTGTGTGTGTGTGTGTGTGTGTGTGTGTGTGTGTGTGTGTGTGTGTGTGTCTGTCAATTTACCTATATATCTACCTATCTATTTGTAGCATATTCATATTTCAATGCGTCGCATTGTTATTCTCTGTCTGTCTATCTGTCTGCCTCCCCCCCCCCCTTTCTCTCTCTCTCTCTCTCTCTCTCTCTCTCTCTCTCTCTCTCTCTCTCTCTCTCTCTCTCTCTCTCTCTCTCTCTTTCTCTCTTTCTCTCTTTCTCTCTCTCTCTCTCTCTCTCTCTCTCTCTTCCTTTCTCTCTCTCTCTCTCTCTCTCTCTCTCTCTCTCTCTCTCTCTCTCTCTCTCTCTCTCTCTCTCTCTCTCTCTCTCTCTCTCTCTCTCTCTCTCTCTCTCTCTCTCTCTCTCTCTCTCTCTCTCTCTCTCTGCCTTTCGCTTCCTCCTTCGTTCTTTAATTTTTCTCTCACTTCTATCCGTAATTTTTTGCTCTTTGCAGACATATGTCATTATTTGTCTACAGTTTCTATATTTTACTTATTTAAACATTCTAAATCAACGACTCTATGGTGTATCATTGTTTTTATTTTAACCCATTCGCCCCGGATTTATGTTCTGTCCCCTGTAGTTTTTTGGTGAATTTTGTTACATACAGATGGCTCCACATATGCTCAGCCGGCAAGGAGTCTGTCAGTAGGCCCTAGTTACCGATCCTGATTTCCCAATTCCTTGAATTGGCGGGAAAATGTGTTTTTCTTATTAATACCATTGCTATCGATACTGTTATTATGTTATTCATGTTATGATTATTAAATTGTCACTAAAATATTTTAGACAATGAAAGGATACAAAAGACCCTTTCTTAAAGTGAAAGAAATGGGTAAACGGGTGAGATAGTTCTATTAACTGGCTATTTGGTGATTAAGGACTTGCAGAGCCATCTATGTGTAAATACAATAAATAAAAGTGCATTACAGTGGGCATGGCATGTATTCCTGCCAAATAGGGCAAATTGGTTAAGATCTATTTCATGGCATTTAGCTTAGATTTTTCGTAGCAATGATTTGTTCGTTGTTTCCATATTTTCGTGTGACGTCATGCTTCTCATCCACTGCATTATAAGGCATTGGCAGGGCCTTATATAGAAGACCCGGGCGAAGCTAGAACTTCGCAAATCTCAATCGCATCGTATAAGGTGTTAAAATCAAACTCAAACAGAACAGCTTTCTTTAACTTTGTAAAGATGGTGTCATTATTAATCCTTCATTTATACCTTGATTTTTTTTTCCTTATGGTTTGATTTTATCTCTATTCCTCTGTCTTTCCTTTTTTCTTTCAATGGTTTTCTACTATCTCCACCCTCATCTTTATCTTATCTCTTCGTCTCCACAAGCGGTCTGCTCCAAGACTTACTACAAGGTTATCTGCTCTTGATAACAGACGTTATCAGCCTCTCGATCATTAATTGTTAGGTAACTCTCCTTTCATTTGCATTTAAATATAGTTGTCTCTTGTCTGTCTGTCACATTTTTTTTTTTCTTAATTCTTAATTCAGATCTATAACTTCTACTATGCATCATTACATTCTGTGTAAGATAATAACGACCCACATACAGCCATACACACAAATGCATGCACCCATTCTCACCAGCATTACAGCAGCCACAGATCCACACACATGCACAGCTACATACAGCCACTTGCACTACATAAACTCATAGATCTATAAACATATATACGACCCCATTCCCACAAGGTGACATTCTTACATACTAAAGACATACATACAGTACCCCCGAAGCTGCGACCACTACAGTACCCTCCCAACACTCCCCGCTTCCTCCTCTAGGACCATCTAACCAGACACTGTGCGTGTGGTGGCAGCGTTAATGGTTTTGGTGTGGCTATTGGTGGCACGGAAGGATGAGGTGGGTGGTTGTGTTTGTGTGTGGTTAATGTTGTGTGCTTTATTTATATGACGGCGTGCATAACCCGTAGGCCCTGATTTCGTGAATTCGTGTAGAATAATAGCGTAAAATGGGTCGTTTCCGTGCGTGGTATAAGAAAAGATTGCTTCGATCATTTCAGATAGTGAAGTTGCTATTCACATACAGAAGGCAAAAGATAAGTGAACCAAAGAATCTTTCTTTGGCGTCGGGTTCAAAGAAAATAAAAAGCGAATTCTCATCTCTGTATGATACCATTGCCGTGAATCGAAACACACTACAACATATCTAAACGTGTGTGAATGTTCTTTTCACAATCCTCCATACAGACTTTGTACTCAGTGGTTCCCAGCCTTTTTCATTGCGTGGCCCCAGGCCAATATATATAATAATCTCCATGGTCCCGTTCAACGACTGTCATTATCTCAGATTCTGTTATTACTAGCTGTAGGACAAGAACACTTCATGGAAAGATTCCAATTTATTGATATGCCAGAGATAATTATATATAGGTATTGTAAAATGCAGCTTAACTCGACGTCAAAATGTTCATATTCTCCATGGCCCCCTAGAAAGTACCCCGTGGTTCCTCTGGGAGCCATGAACACTATGTTGGGAACCTCTGGTATATTGCTTAATCAAGTATGAACTATAATGGTGTCTTGGTGTCTTAAATAATTGTTTTTTAAATGCAGACACAATCACTACCTACTTTGTTTCCCAACTTTAAGTATTCCCAGTGTAACATTCATATGCATCTGTTCAGTTTCATAATTTTGTGGGCAGCGAAACAATGAAACCTGGTGGAGTGTGCCCGTAGAGTATATACAGTCTGATTTTTTTTTTTTTTTTCTGTTAATCAGAAAGACAAATCTCAAATCTTTGACTTTCTTTATCGTAAATATTTTTCAAATCTCGTTCTCAGCCAGTAAGCAAGAAATCGTCTATGCAAGAAATGGCTTTTAAAAAATCAATATAAAAGTAATTACGAATGTGATACTCATTATGTTGAGGATTAATAGCAAACAAAAGTAAAAGTTATCTTTAGATTATTTTCCTGATGTTGGTTGTGAATATATTCAAAGACTTTTTATTAACTATCGATCTCTTTTTCTCTTCTTAATTCTTCCCATTTACCTCGCTCTCTTTGTCTCTTTGTATTTCCTTTTATTGCACTGTGAGCGTAAAGACAATAGCAATAATTAGAAGGAAAAAAACAGAAAAGTAACTACTAGGGACTACGGCAGATCATTAACAGACGGAAACAGTGACCTCGTCTCGCTCCCCCCACATTTCCCCCAGATGGAGTCCCAAGCCATGTTTCCGGTGGACGCTCACTGTTTGTGCTGGAGGATGACCCAGTCCTCAGTTTGCTCCCAGAAGTCATCCTGACAAGATCACCACCAGCCTCCGGCCCCCCAGGGCTGGTTAGCTGGACACGCGACACCGCTCGTAGCTCTTACCCTAAGACATCGTCTCGTGTGTTCACTTACATGGGTTGTTAGTCATAAGTACGTTGACTACCAATGCTGTTCACCAACAGTCTTTTACAAACTGGTGGCAGGGTGGTTGTTGCGTCCTTTTGGCTCGCAACACGGACGAAGTCCTCTCGACCAACGCTTCCACGATACGACCATGTCTTCAAAACCACACGAGTACACGTTATGGCCTTTTCATTTTTTTCCCCTCCCTTCTTCTCCCATAAATGTGTTAAGACGTATGAACAGTCACTCTCACGTTGGTTTTGTTGGGTAAAAGTACTAAGTGACAGGATATTGCAGCGGTCTCACATTATTATTCTGACCTTAGATCGCATTACTGTGTGATCACGGTATGTGGTCAACAAACTTGAATATCGTTCATTAATCAAGTAGTTCATGAATTTCTCTCGTCATTAGAAACTTGTAACGAATATCATATAATTTATTTCTATCCTCACAGTGCGTTTCCCGTCTTGACCTAACCTCACTTTCTCACACTTCCGGTCGGTCGGCACGTGAGATGGCTTGAGAGACAACTCGCTGTTCCCATTAATTGGCTGTTTGTAATTGTTTGCACCATAGGAATATGCGTTGTTATATTGCTCAATTGTGACGCTTTCTATAGGCGCCAGAGTGGAGTTTTTTTGTTTTTTTTTTATCTTATTATATTGAGTACAATGTTAGGTTCTTCCCCATATCGTAGTGCACAGGGATGCCCGATATAACCCGGGGTTGCGTATATCGCCTACTTGATCTACGCTCCGACGTTACGATAGAAGGTACAGGTAAAACAGGAAGTTATTCGTTCACTCAGCAACTTTCGAGTCGGTGTGATCCGCAGTTACGTCCGTTCATTAATGTAGGACTAGTGTTTAAGCTAGACTCGTTATTCGCTTATTAATCACGCCTTTCTCACCCTCTAGAAGTCGCATGCATGTTTTGGGTAAATCCCAAGCGATCGTGTGGTCCGTAGTAGTTAGATAACCGTAGGGAATGTCACGATCGCTCATCACAGTTACGCAAAGGAGAGCGGGTTATTTATAGATTTTCCCGGCTCGTTCAATTCACGGCATTTTAGGTATAGAGATATCGATGAAGTCTGACATGCATAGCTAGACATGGTAACCTCGGTATTTCAGTATTTCTGATCCGAGAAGATTTGCTTGCGAGAAAAGTTGCGAATATATATATTTTTTTTCACGTCACCGTTCATTAGTGCGTACATTCCGTCGCATATCATTAAATGTTGAATTCATTGTGGTAGTTGAAATAATTGTGTATTAACAGCATCGCTAATATATCGCAGTATTGTTATATTGAACGTTAATCTTCTCACTCAGACTTTCATTCTCATTCACGCTCACTATCCCTCACACACACAGACACTAACTCACTCATCCACGCAGAACAAAAGACACTGAAACCTTTTCATGAATAGGATTTGTTGCTGCCGTCGTGACGAGTGACACCGAAGGATGACCCTGCTGCAGAAACGGTCACCTTTGGATGTTGTGGGAAGGACGTCACCGGAAGATCGCCTTAGGCCTGTGGACCAGGATGTTCATCAGAGCAGGTATTAAGCTGCCCCATGATGTAGTGGAAGGGCGCCGCCTGCCAGGACGCCCGTAGATCCAGCGCAGGAACTAGTCGCCCCAGGATACTGTGAAAGGGCGCCGCCGGCCAGGACACCCGCAGATCCAGTCAAACTCCAAGAGCTCGTCAGTGCAGGGGTCAGCTGCCCTGAGATGCCGAAGAGGACGCCTCCTGCCAGACGCCCGTAGATCCAGACAAAGGGTATGAGGACGTCTGGACGCGCACGCAGACAAGAAGGACCTGGACGAGATTTGCAAGGACTACGAGACAGACTAGACGAGTCCGAAGTCAAGGAGGACCTGTGCGAGACCTTCGAGGACGTGTGGACGTCGATGACGGATGGATTCGCCAAGGACCAGGAAGAAGAAGAGGACAACAAGGACGAGCAGACACGAAGATGGACCAGGACAACGCACACGAGAACGAAATGACCTGCCAATCAGAACCAGACAAAGTTGGGTCACCCTTCGAGGCCAATCTAAGGCGCTTCGAGGGCGAGACGTTAGTAAGTGGTCGAGCAATATAGCAGGTCATTAAACAGACGGAAACAGTGACCTTGCCTTGCTCCCCCCACATTTCCCCCAGCTACTGTCCCACGCCACCGGAGGGACGCTCACTGCTTGTGCCCGAGAATGACCCAGTCTCAGTTCTCTCCCAGAAGTTATCTTGACAAGATCACCACCAGCATCCGGCCCCCCCCAGGGCTGGTTGGTTGGACACGCGATACCACGCTCAGCTTTTACCTTAAGACCCGTCTCATGTATTCTCTTACTGTGTAGTACTCTTTCTTAATAAATAGTCAAGCCGTTATACCCACTAAAGCTGCCCAACCAATCATAACCAATGTACTAAGGTTCTGAGCCCCTTCAAGTACAACGTAATGATAATGGTAGTAAAGATAACAATGATGATAACAAAAACACTAATAAATAATAAAAGTAATAATAATAACGATGAAGATGATGGAACAATAAAAAAGTACTCCTCTCTTCCTCTTTCACCCTCTTACTTTCGCCTCCCCTCTCCCTTTTCCTTTCCAATTCTCCTTTTCCCTTTCCTGATCTGCTATGCCCTCTCACTCCCAAATCCTTCTTTAATTCACAACCTTCCCACTTTAAGCAGTCCCTCTTCCTCCTTAAATTCCCCTCCTCCTGTGCTCCCTTACCCCCTCCCCCTTTTTTCTCTGAGCCCCCCCCCCCTCCGCCTTTCTACTTAACACTCCCCCCCCCCTCGGATAGTCCTATAAATAATGTGCTTAAACTGATGGTTTAATTACTTTAGTGCAATGTACTTTCCTCGAATAATGATAGTGATTATAATAACGATAATACAGTTAAAATAGGATTCTTGTAGATTTGTAGTTTGGAGCGCTTAAACAAATTGATAGGAAATACATATAGCAGGGATATTAATGAAATTAACATGAAATACTAACCAAATTAATAATAATAGTAAAGAAAATATTAATACTGATTAAAACTACACACACCATCAACAGATCATTCATGGTAATTATAAAGCGAACTAAAGGTAATAATAATCTTACAAGAAACAAGGTAATGTTAATATCATAACGATGATAATAACGACAATGATAGTAATAATAATGATGATATAGCTCATAATGATCAGAAATACAGTTACAACAATAACTATAACGATGATAGCAACGAAGATAATTAAGCAGTAAATACAAACTGATAAACAATAGTGAATAAATCAATCAAAACACACGACAATAATATCAACATTACTGCTTACTGACAGAGGCGGGATTTCTAATGCGTACGAAATACAATATCAAATGTAACCGGTACGGAAACGAGTAATCTGATACGAAGCCTTATTGCAAAAACGTTATTAAGTTTTAGGAGTCTTATATCACTTATATGCCATACTGATATATCATACTATCAATACAAAACTTTGGTATTATTTGATCAAATCATATATCTCATACTGCGAGTCTTATACGCTACTTAATATTGAATTTTCTCCACACAAAATGACGTCTTATAGTAGGCATTTCGACCAAAATCAAATTCTTAAAGTTAATGTTAGTGGCATGGCGGTAACCTTTGAAGTGCAAGCAAACAGAAATTGCAAACATTAAATGTAGACAGTTGAGTTAGCATTGGCCTTTGTGAAGTAAATTATCCTTGAGTGTATAAAGAACTAACTGGAATCAGCTGATTTTTCTTTACCTCTGTTGCCATTTGTCCCTTTAAGTGCCCGATGAGATAAATGTGTCGGCTACTTACAAACCATATACAAGCCCAGACTTCTATATTATCTAAAAGAGTTGTTAGGCTATATAATATATTAACTAAATAAACGCCTTGTCGAATGAATATGTTGAAATGCAAAAGAAAGAACATATTTGCCAAGCGGGTAACCTGGGTCTTGCTTGTTTTGTAATTCAAATAAGCAGCTGTTGTCGAAATGTTGATATCTGTATGGGATTATTTTTTATGTGCACTGATATCATCCTTTTACTTGCTGAATGTTTGCATATCTTATTTCTTTTTCTTTTTTTTTTTCTTTTTAAGAAATTTCTCTTTCACTTGCTCAGTCTACTTGTCATAAGCCACTTCCTCTCTCTTTGGTGCCTCTTGGTAAAGTTAATGATATTCGGCAAAACATTCTCGAAAGAGACAAGCAGAATTGTACGACAGACGTATTTTGCTTTATATGAATTACATAAGAGCCTTGGACAGTATCTACCTTCATGCTAGGTTCAGTGGAAATGCAGAGGCTGTTTATATATCCCGTTAAGTTTCCATAATACTAATGCTTCTCTTACTCTGAGAACGTTTGGTAGAAGAGGCTGCTTGAGGTTTGTTCGCAGTGTTATATCCTGTTCCTTCTCAAATGAATTTTACGCGTTTGCTGAATTCGTATTGCGAGTTGGATTCCTTTCCGCTCTTGCTCGCACACGCTCTCTTTAGCCTTCCCCTCCTCTGTGTGTGTGTGTGTGTGTGTGTGTGTGTGTGTGTGTGTGTGTGTGTGTGTATGAATGTGTATATATTTACATGTGTATATATACACATACACTTATATATATATATATATATATATATATATATATATATATATATATATATATACATATCATATATGTAAATATAGATACAAACACACACACACACACACACACACACACAGACACACACACGTGCTAGTGTGTGTGGTGAGTGCGTATGTGTACAAGTGCTAGGGGGAAAATCGGCAGTTTGATATATACAGGAAAATAAATATATTTCATGATATATGATGATATATGGTTTTAAATGAATGAATAAGGTCATTTGTATTTGTTATTAGTATTGATATAATCATTACATTACTACCAACAGAATTAACACAATAATGGTAATAAGTATCAACATTATCATTAGCAGTAGTATATATATATACACACACTCACATGTTTCTACACATTTTCTAATTTATAGAATAGCGATCTTATTTCTCGCTCCCGGC
>NC_061820.1:33083093-33093093 GCF_019202785.1 Penaeus chinensis | reverse complement strand
AAATTGCAAGGTTGACAGGTATGTTATGAAAGTTGATAAATTGTGGTAATATCAGGCAAGAAGAGTAGACCTCTAAAATGTATCTATAACATCCAAAAGGCAAGATAGAGCATGACCATGTGATCTTAACCCCTTGGTGATGGGTAAAGAAAATTAAAGAAAACTCTATGCTCTGGCGATCAATGGCAACGCGCCAACTTTGAGCGCGGGAGCTCGGTACATCAAGCTGAATCACAGGCTCGTAGCACTTTGGTGCGCCGCCTCGGCGTACAGCCACACGCCACAGAATAAGGGGTTCGTTATGATGACCGTGACCTGTCAGGAAGGGGTTAACCCTTCAATCAATGGGCAGGTGATGTCAACATGCTGTCATGGGAAAATCTGGCTGCAGGATGGGTGACAGGAAAGACGCGCCATGATTGCACAAACCCCCTAAGAGGTTGATTAAACTCATTTGGGGATTTTCCATTATCCCCATCAGTAAACAAGTGTGGAATGTTATGCATATGAGCCATGACTGGGAGAGTGCTGGCTCCATGAGAGTTGCCAGTTTCATGCTCAGCATTATATTCCTGGCACTGTGAGTGGTAACACCGGTTTTATTACAGAAAATTGAATATTACAAAAAAATAAAAATGTTTAATGATTTTATTTATCTTGCACTCAGACTACGTAGAGAGATAATATGAAGTCTATTACCATCTGGTGAAGCCCCAGGGTTATGGCACTGTGGCTTCCCCAGGCAAAGCTGGAGTAATAGAGACTTTCCCTCATATTCAGAGACACTTCAAAAAGTTTAAACAGAGAGCCAGATTGGCATCTCGCTCTTGTCAGCCAATCACCCTCAAGCTCTCTCTGCCCGCAACCAATGGTGATTGGCTGACGGTTGCGAGGTGCCAGTCCAATTCTCAACTTAAGCTGGCTGAAGTGTCTCTGAATATGAGCATTAGTCTCAAGGGAGTGAGGTCACTTTGTAAACAATACCAACACTTTAATTTATATAATTTGTAATGGAAAATAACAAGAGATTCACACATATTACAATGTGGATAATTTAAAGAAGGAATAGTATTTACAAGGTTGGATGGCAGTGTAAAACAAAATATCACATGTAACATGCCATTCCCCGCAATAAGTATTTTGTAAGAGCCATACTTGACCTGTGAGAGTCAAGGAAACTGAGATTGCAGTCAAAATCTTTGTGAAGCAGCCAGATTGGAAATGATCATGCTGTCGTGTGTATATATTACAGAATTTTATTGATTTTAATACCCTATTATTTTCCCTGTTATGTGTCATACCATCCCAGCTATTGGATGAAGATTACACATAAACAGTCCATCACAAATGATATTGTTGGTTTTAGGGATAATGATCTTTTCTTAGGTTTACTGAGCCTATGAATTTAGAATAATTCTGTAATAGTATTGTGTTGGAATGCTATTAGAAGAAGAAAAACCTCAAAAAGTGCATCTGAAGGTAACAAACTCTCCCTCAGTATACAGAAGGACTTAAACCTTTTGAATAATCAATTACTGGTATTGCCAAATATATGGTTCAGTTGAAACCAATAAATTAGGAAGCACCAAGGATGTTGCTCTAATATTGCAACTATTCCATTTCAGTTATGTTATTATTGCATCTGATTAGTATGAAATTATGTTTTTGTTTTATTTTCCCCTCTCAGTAGTTCCTTGATTTAGATAGATATGTGAAGGAGTTTTAAACCTGGAAAGATGTTTGAAGAGAAGGTAGATAGGAGCATCCCTGTTTTACAAGAACATTTGATGTGTTTGTGTCTTGGCATATTTGATAGTACATTCTTTTACCATTTATTTGGGGAACATTATAGTTGTATAGCCAAATATAACATATATATATGATATGTGCATTCCTTTTTATATTACAACTGAGTGCTGTTTACAACACTGCTCAGATTGTTGTTAGAACTTGCATTTGGTAGCTTTAATCATCATCAACCAATAAAACACAAAGATTGCATAGTTTTGATTACAGATTGATCTCTTCTATTTTGCTATAGGACAACTTAAAATTTAACATTGCCGTGAATTTGTTGTGATTGTTATCTGCTCAGTGGTGGTCTAAATACTTTTTGAAATTCATTTATAATTTATGGTGCATTTCTAAGAAGTTATGTGTTAAACTTGATTAAAAGTAAATGATACATGAAAATGCACTTATATATCTAAGATTATAATTACCTGGAGAGTGAGATGTCTGCAGTACACTATAATGTTCTGAGCTTCCTTGGTCAATAGCTATAATTTTAGCCCTTCTATAACTCTTTTATAACTAATTTAATTTTACTTTGCTCTTGGTTGTATTGTGTTACTATAACTTTGGAATATGAATGGTTATCTGTGATCAGTAGGCTATAGCTCATTGCAACTCTTCACCAACTAACTGTATGTAAATTTTCAGTATTCAGCCTCTTCCAGGTAGATTGAACTCAGGTTACTTTCTTCTATAAAATAATGTGTCTCATATGGCAGCAAATATAGTAATTATTATGCATTATGAATTGAATCTCACTAGTTTGTTATCAGACTATCGTGATTTGGGACAGTAATTTGGATGTGGCTATCATTAATTTTCACCAGCCGTCTATGGCACGTCATTGTCTTGTATAGTTTCATTCTACTACTGCAGACTTGTAGTGATTAATGAAGCTATTTTTCTTTTGTTATTTTATATGTAATGATACTCCCAACAACAAGGCATGGAAAGTACATGCATCAATTTTATCTTTTTTTAACCATAAGCTTCATTAATTAAAAAATCTGTTAATTTGGGACCTGTTGAGGTTTTACTTATACCTCCAATATTATTATATCTTCTCTAATCTTTACTTCTTGTTTCTAGGGATGTGTTCTTGCAAATGAATACAAGGTCACTCCATATGGTAAAATATATGCCATGAAATGAAAGCTCTCTCAGTAAAGATGGGCTAACTTTAACCACAGAAACTTTACAGAAAAGTGAATGTTGTTTTAAAATCTGTATTTTAAGAAATTGTGTTTTGCCCTATAGACATTGCTGGTACTGATTAAAGAAGACTGACACTGTTTATTAATAATTTATTGAATCATTTGGGGTTGGATGAGCAGGAAGAACGTAGCGAGTGGAAGTTGTGCACAAAATATTACAAGACCCATACGTGAGGGGTTCAGAGAGGTTCAGAGAAAAGAAGAGTTTTATATAATTTTCTCTTACATGAACAAGCTTTTTACGATCTCTAAAGAGTTCCCTCCTATAAGGGAGTGGAGACAAGATTGCACAAGTAATGATAAGATAAGAAATGATTATCTGGGTACATTTTTTTTTGTATTGCCATTATGTATATTATATTTTCATAATGTGAAAGGTGAATGATACTTCTATGGGTTGAAACAGAGATGGTGAATTGTTATGGTGCATTAGAATTTGGATTTTTTTCTTTTTCTGGGTAAGTCTGCGTTCGTCTGTGTTGCTTATCAATGTTGCATATATTTTCCTGCTTTTGACAGAATGTCTCTCCAGTCTTGCTGTATAAAGTACAGTTAGTATTTTGTGTCATTGAGGACATATTTTTAAATTTTATATAATACTTCTTAAAGTGTGTTTATTTTAATCAATAACTGGGTATAAGTGAATTGGGCTAGTGGCCAGTACTGAGGTGTTGTTGGCCTGCAATAGTATTTTCCCTGTT
Source organism: Penaeus chinensis (assembly GCF_019202785.1). Taxonomy (NCBI): domain Eukaryota; kingdom Metazoa; phylum Arthropoda; class Malacostraca; order Decapoda; family Penaeidae; genus Penaeus; species Penaeus chinensis. The sequence continues at coordinate 33,089,384 of NC_061820.1, read as the reverse complement.
TTTGCTAGGCACATTCAGTACAACTTTTAGCTGCAGCTTATAACCACAAGTTTGAAAAAAAAAATGAATATCCCTTCATTCTAGGTGCTTTATCCTGCTGTGACACCAAACAAATGATTTTGCAGCTATCAGAGAAAGACGAGCTGATGGTGCGGAGTATGTCATTATGGGGTACCACTTGTGACATAGCACGATTTTGTACTATCCATGTGCAAAGGGTTAAGGGAAAAATGCAGCTCGTTATAGTTTGCACAAATATTTGAGTAGAAAAGATGATATACTGCGGCCATTCTTTTAGTTCCTTACGGTCATTAGATGGTTACTTAGTTGAAGCTTACAGAGCAATTTTTTTATTCAGTAATATTACTCTGATCATATCAATCTTGTGTTATTCTTTATCACTCACCATGTGGTCTCTCAGATATACTGATATGGCTATGATAGAGATTTGGAGGAAAGTGACAAAGACTGGAAATCAAAGCAAGATTCATATTAGGACAATTTAGGTGAATGTAGCAGTGATGACAATCTCTGCATTCCAGTGTATAAGCCAAAGTATAAGGATATTAACATATATATGCACCCACAAAATGCAGAAATGAATGTATTCATGAAATTGATTTTAGTAATGATGTAATATTTATATATCTAATTATTATGTATTATTTATTAATGATTTTTCCTTCTTGTCCTTACTCATTGTTGCAGTGTGTGTGTGTGTGGGGGGGGGGGGGGGGGGGGGGGGGGGGGGGCTTAGGAGGCAGAGAAAGGGGCCCAGTGTAGAGATCACCCTTACCCTGGACCTGAGCCCTCACCTCAACTAATTTTGCAAGGTTTTTTCTTCTTTCTCTTGCCTTTTCCTTCTCTTCTTCATACCCTTCTTCTGTCCACTTATCCAAATTGTTAACTCATATTTTCCCTTTACACCACAATACTTCACCATAATTCTGGGTAACCTTTGATGTCTGGTACATTTGTCTGTTTTGACCATTGACCATTCTGGAGAACGACAAACATCGCCTTATTAAACCAAAAACTTTCTTACCTAGGGTCTTTGCTCCCAAACCCCACCCTATTGCTCTATTTTGCATACGCCACTAATGACCTTAGCAGAAAATTTTCAGTGATTAATAAAGAATTAATGATTTAATCTTACCATACAGAGATGGCAGCTACAAGATGCATGGGATGTTTGGTCCTGCGTCATGTTCCTGTCTTCAAAGCTCATGGACGACTCGCCATATCTCGCGGAGTTCATCAGGCGAATGTTGTTTATCCATTCATGTTAGGTAAGTTTTACTGTTTTATGCGGAGATATTATTTGTTACAAATATTTATCCATGCCTTGTCCAAGTTTAGTGTGCTTGCCTTTTTTTTTCTTCTTCTTTTTTCTTTTCTTTTTCTTCTTATTTTCATCCCACATTCACTTGTAGGACCAGTTACACGGGAGGAAATTATTGTGTAGTTTGTACTTTCTGATTATCTATTCTCAACTCTCAACAAATTTGTATACATTAGGGCATGTCCATTAGAATGTCCAATTAGCCATTACATGTGTACTCTTTACAAAAATCAAATGGGAGAACTTTGATCTTCATATTACAAAAATGCTACAGATAGGTTTTATTGCTTTGATAAAATTTATTTATTCATAATAGGACAAGTCCACACATAAAGAACTTTTAAATGATTGTAAAGAGTGTGATAAAGAAAGTTTTTATTGCCTTTCTCACCAGGCCTATGAGCACCATTTAGGGAAGTAGGTGAGGGAGTTTTTTTTTTTTTTTCCACAGACAAGGAAAATCTTGTTTTCAAATTTTAAAAAGTAATATAGACAAAAAATGCTCAGAAACCAGCCTGGAAGTTTCTTTGAAAGTTTTACGAGTAACATTCCTGTTTATAAATGGTTGTACAGACTGAAGTTTGTAAGCTTGTGTGATAGGAAGTACATGAGAAGTGAATATCCATGATTGTAGAATGTACAAAATAAACAACAATTTGCCCTTTTGTGGTTCATAAGATAAAAGTGTGTTTACACTCTTTACCAAATTTTCATTCATTCTCTTTTGTAATTTGCACCACACACATACATGTATAAATACTACATACATCCTCATGTAATTTCTGCTTTTTGCTACAGAGGAATGCTCTTCCTTTTCTCCTCCTCCTCCTCTTCCGCCTCCTCTGCCTCCTCCGCCTCCTCTGCCTCCTCCGCCTCCTCTGTCTCCTCCGTCTCCTCCTCCTCCTCCTCCTCCTCCTCCTCTTCCGCCTCCTCTGCCTCCTCCGCCTCCTCTGTCTCCTCCGCCTCCTCCTCCTCCTCCTCCTCCTCCTCCTCCTCCTCCTCCTCCTCCTCCTCCTCCTCCTCCTCCTCCTCCTCCTTCTCCATAATTGCTTGAGTTCATTGTGTTTTGAGAATTGTATTACAGAATTATGCAGACCTTCATTTTCTTTATTGTTAAATATTCCAGGTAAACGATGGTTTTCAAGCAAAGGATGGATACTGCCAGAAGGCTACGATACAGGAATAACCATTTACAATAGTGCAGTTAAAGAAAAGGTAAATAAATTTTATAAATATATATATATATATATATATATATATAAATATATTATATATATATATATATATATATATATATATATATATATATATATATATATATATATATATGTGCTTAGCTCTGAAATTCTGACTGTGGTTAAACTGTTACAGATATAAATCCCCATTTCCAATTTTTAAAGAAAGTTTTAAGCATGCCTATTTTCATAGTATTTCCTATCAGAATGATTTAAAACTTGACCCTCAGGATCTTGAAAATATAATCAAAAGGTACTGTATTTGAATTGGGAACTCATACTTGGCTCCTTTCTCAGGTCCCATTAAAGACTCTGCAGCCTGGTCTCTTAACGTGGTATTCTTGCGGCCCAACTGTGTACGACTCTGCACATATTGGCCATGCCCTGTGAGTCCAAGAATGTTATTTTGTATTAACCCAATGGTGCTGGGCAAATGTCCTTTCCACTGCAGATTTCTTTTGTGAATTTTGTTTTGCACATAGATGGCCAATTAGGAGGTCTTCATGGCCTTATCTGATTTCCTCTTTCCTTTAGTTAAAAAAAAGAAAAAAAAAAAATTATGCTATTAATATCAATGTTGTTATTATTATGATTGACATCATGATTATTTTGATGTTATTAGCAATACTAATAGCAATAAAAAGTTAAAAACAAATTTTCTGAAAATCATGATAAAAGGTAAAGAGACGCTATAGATAGGACTAGTATTTGATTTGTTGGTGATTAAGCACATAAGGAGCTGTCTTAGAGTAAATACATGTGATAAACAAAAAATTCACTATGGCCATGGTCTGTATTTTTTCCTTTCCAGCATCATTGAGTTAAGTATTCAGTGAAAAACAATTTATAAGGAATATAAGTAATGACAATGGTGATGATGATAAAGAGTAATAATGCTCAGTTTGACCTCATTTGGTATTTTGACTCTAATCTTTCAAAATATTTATTTTACAGGGCATATGTGAAATTTGACATTATAAGGAGAATTTTGACCAAGATGTTTGACCTTAATGTTGTGATGCTCCTTGGGGTAACTGACATTGATGACAAGATAATCAGACGGGCTCAGGATGTAAGTGTTAAAGCTCTTTGTTTCAATTTTTTTTTGCAAATTGCAACTCAGTACTTAATAAACACATGAAGGGTTGTTTCCAATATCTTTATCATTTGTGTGAAACAAATCTTTAGTACTCTTCATAAAAATACAGGATTTTAGGAATTTGTTTTCCTGGTAAAGATTCACTTTGTAGGATTCAAACTCTAGTTGATGCCTGCCTTTATCACTTCTCTAGATCTGTTGTGCCTTTCCTGTGTTACATTTGACATAAAATTTATGTAAAGTAAGAAAGTACATATTGCACACAGATTTGCTTGATAGTACTGATAGTTCATGAGAATTTCATGATACACTCTTTTTAAGATGAAATGCTTTGGTGTTAATTATGTAATAGCAAAGTTGCACCTTGATATATGTAGAAGCTACTGGAATTTCGAGAGTTACCAAAAGATACAAAATATTGTATCTTTGAATGTATCTTTAGTCCATTCTCTGTTTCACTTTTCTTATTACTTTAACTTTGCAGCATTCTAAGAGGTCTCAGTGGATTAATGATTAAATGGACCCATTCTTATCAGAAGATATTTTAGGAGACAGCAAATACCCATGCTTGTTCTTCAATTAATCCATTCTCTGGTTTGCTCTCCTTAGCTAGGTGTGGACTTCCAAGGTATCACTAAATACTACGAGGAAGAGTTTTTCACTGATATGGATAAGCTAAGAGTCATGAGGCCCACCGTAGCACCAAGAGTTACGGAACATATCCCACACATTATTAGCTTTATTCAGAAAGTCATAGAGAAGAAACTTGCTTATATTGTAAGTGATGGTGAGTGTAGGCATTGCTAACTTTCTAACTTTTAGAGAAGTGTGTATATTACTCTTTTTTTTCACAAGCTGATGTGTCTTTATAGAATAATTCATGGGTGTAGTGATAGTTGCTTCTTGATATATGAAGGTGAATTAGAGAACATCAGTTGTGATAATTGCTGAAAAAAGCCTTTCATCCCTTTACACATTTGTACCATGTTTACCATTTGTACAGTATATTTGTACCACCCCACAGGTTCAGTATACTTTGATACAGTAGTCTATGGTAAGTATGGAAAAATGGTGCCACTTCCAAAAGTAACAGATCTTCCGAAAACCAGCCTGAAGAAAAATGCACGTGATTTTGCCCTGTGGAAAGGTGTCAAACCAGGAGAGCCTTTTTGGGACTCCCCTTGGGGGCATGGCAGGCCAGGGTGGCACATTGAATGTTCAGCAATGGCAAGGTTAGATTGAATACCATGTATAGGGAAACCTGTATTGTACTATGGAACATCATGCAACTGGTTCTTCTGTATAAGTGTTCATAAAGTCTTATATAACTTTCGGGCAGCTACATGTATCAAAGTATATTGAATAGTGATTTTTTTTTCCTTTTTTTTTTTTTTTTTTTTTACAGTCATATCCTGGGCTCACAAATAGACCTACATTCTGGTGGTATCGACCTGCTTTTTCCTCATCATGAAAATGAGGAAGCCCAGTGCTGTGCATACCACACCTGTGATCAGTGGTGTAACTACTGGATACATGCAGGTAAGGACTAGCCATGCTGCAATTTACAAATTATGTATTTCAAAATCATAATGATAGGTATAAAGAACTACTAAAGTTGGAAATTTCTCTGCTATTGAAGTATATATTGACTTCTAACATCAAGTGAGCTGTTGTCAAAATTTCACTACGAATTGAAACATGAATGAATATTATAGCTGCCTTCCAAACTTAGATGTGTAAAGGTTTTCAAATTCTTCTCAGAGATAATAACAGTTGCTGAATTTACCTTTTTCAGGTCATTTGCATACCAAAGGTGCAGAGAAAATGTCCAAGTCTCTTTATAACACTATTAGTGTTAGTGAATTACTAGAACAGCATTCTGTTAATTCATTCAGACTCTTCTGCCTACTGTCACACTACCGTAATAGTGAGTATCATTTATTTTGTCAAGAGGTTTGAGTTACTGTATCTTGCAATTATGCCTGGGATGCCCATTTCCAGTTGACAGTAGAAGTGACAGCTTTGTGTTTGTTTACATTCTCATAATATGGCTTGAAAGATAGATTTGGGATTTTACTTTTATTCATGGGTGCTGTTACAGTGAAGTTTATGATGTATTTTGGAATGGGTAATAAATGGTGGTCTGTAATGTTATGAGAAATTAAATATGTTATAAATGCTTTTACATTAATCCATTACTTTATATATTCATTATTAATCCATTACTTTATTCATTCATTACTCATACACAGTCACACGCATGCACACACACGCTCGCTCGCTCGCTCACTCACTCACTCACTCACTCACTCACTCACTCACTCACTCACTCACTCACTCACTCACTCACTCACTCACTCACTCACTCACTCACTCACTCACTCACTCACTCACTCACTCACTCATTCACTCACTCACTCACTCACTCACTCACTTACTCACTTACTCACTCACTCTCTCACTCTCTCACTCTCTCTCTCTCTCACTCTCACTCTCACTCTTGCACTCTCTCACTCTCTCTCTCTCTCTCTCTCTCTCTCTCTCTCTCTCTCTCTCTCTCTCTCTCTCTCTCTCTCTCTCTCTCTCTCTCTCTCTCTCTCTCTCTCTCTCTCTCT
>NC_061820.1:33073093-33078093 GCF_019202785.1 Penaeus chinensis | reverse complement strand
TATTGTCAGATGAGAAGTCTAATCTATCTTGAAATCTAACTTGGAAAGCCACAATTTGCAAGTGCAGTAGAACAGGCATTTGAAAAGGTTGAAATATTATTAAACAGAAGTCATAGATTAAGTAACTCTTGTTTGTGGCATTTAGGGAACTTTCTAGATAGCCATGGGCTCCCATGGTTGAAATTGCATTAAATTCACTTTCATATTTGTGGATGCATGAAAAAATAGGCTCCAAATATGTTTTTTGTTGTGGGGTAACATGACTGGTATCTCATATGTCTCTTCCAAGATTTACGTGCATGGATTCTATGGCATATTATTTTAACAGAAGCTTTTGATAGGATTTAGAATATATCCAACCTACCTCTTTATACCAGATTGGATTAGAGTGAAAATGGACAATACAAAATGAAAAAGTAAGAGGAAAATGCAAACAAAATCTTTAGAGAATTCAAATGTTAGAGCCTTTGTGTAACCCCCTAACTCCATCGAGATTAATATAGATGGAAAATATACTGTAGAACATTAGTGGTACAGGGTGACTGCTGAATGGATCATGTGGTCCCCCCAAAAGTATCATTAATATATGATAATTAGTATTTTCCATTTTATTGTTCCAAGTTTCAATTGTTTCATATACTTAGTAATAGTACCTGAGGAACTGAGGATGTTACATTGTACAGTAAACATTATGATTTTTTCATGTATAACATCAGTATTGTAAACTAAAGATAATGGTTTGAAAAAAAGAAAAAAAAGTTAGAATTATCTTTTTTAATGCAAGGAGGGCAAAAAACTTCAACACCTTTGGTCTGATTTCATAGCCATTTTTATAGGACAGACCAGTGAAACAAGGCCAAACTATTGACTTCTAATTTTCGTATTAAAGAAAATTAAAAGAGGTGTAAAGGCATTTTTTACTCTATTTAGGGGAAAATAATGCCTTACTTGGAAATCACATACCTGAAATATGAGAAAGAAATTGCAAAATCAGAAAATGAGAGTCTGGTGACAAAGATTAGTAGTTTTTATAAAATGGTTATGCTTATGATATGAAATGAGGCTTTTTGAGTAACAATCTATTAATTATCTACTCCTCTTACACCCTTTTAAAAATTATGCAAATATTCATAATCCAGAAAGGGGTAATTATCCCCTTTCCCTTGGGGGACAACTTAAAAAAAAACTATAGCACAAGAGAAGCATAATAGTATGATCTACAGTTTGTAAAAAATCATGTCACAATGTCAATATATTTTCTTCTTTTTGAAGAATGCTGGAAACTTATAGGCTTCTCAGCAGATTGCACCTCAGAGGAGACTTTTTTTCTTGTTTTTGGCTGTAGCTCTTTACCTTTATATTTTTACTTACAGGAGATCTGAGACTTTAGTTTTTTTTTTAGATTAGTCAGTTAGCTTGAACTTTGTCTTTGTGTTATCACTCTTCACCCTGTTTTGCATTAAGAAAAAGAAATATGATATTTTTTTCATTGGTGATACTTCTCCCATTGATGATGAGAGGGAGAAAAAAAAATGTAGCATGGATTGTCATTGTATTTTTATGAAGATATATAGACTAATAAGAATTGTTTTATTTATATATATCACAAACACACTTTTGTAACAGAAATTAGCAGAAACAAGATCAAAAGTCAAGAAGTCTTTAGCTGACGACATGGACACAGTGAGAGCCTTTGATGCTGTGCTAGAACTCATAGCTCTGGGAAATAAGGAACTGCAGACAAAGCCCCAGGTGAGTGGAGTTGTTACAAGTGACTGTTGTTAAAGAGATCATTAGTCATCCAAATTATGGATATGGAAAAAGAAAAAAATGAGCGCCTGATCTGTCACTGAGGTGTGAAGATAAGAGCAGATATTCAAAGAGAACATATGTGTATGTATCTGTGTGTTTTTGTTTCTTTCTGTATGAACGTATAGGTGATTATCATTGTGCTTTTCCATCTCTGTCAGTTAGCTACTGTCACTCTCCTCTCTTCCTGTTTTTCCTTTATAAATCTGTATATATGATCAATTAATCTTTGCCATTTATCTGACAAAAAATGTTTACTTTGTAGAAAGACTTATCACAACATGGCACAGGCCTGTAGAGAAAAATCCTTTTAAACTAGGAGACACATTTCTAAGAGTGAGGATACTTAATACTTAATATTTAATATTTCATTACATTTTACAGAGTATGAGCATAGCCAGGAGTGCAGGAACCATGGTCTCCATCTGCAGCTACATTCATTACCTAATGGAGGATGTCTTTAGCATTACCTTCCCAAGTGTGGTAAGTTAAGAGTTACAGATCAGGAATTGGTTTATTAGGATGTCTGTGGTGTCACTCTTTTCATACATGTATAACAAACCTAATTAGGTAAAAAAGGAGTGTATGTCCAACTATTTGTGAAAACCCAAGAATGTTCTTTTGGTTTGGGAAAGAACATGTTTGCTATGAAATTCTCCATTACTTATATAATGCACCTAAAGGAATTTTAAAAAGAATTTTCAATGGCTTTAATGATTTATTTACTTTTTCAGCATGATGCGGCCAGTCTTTCTCTCGAGTCAGGGGGACGGTTAGCAGGTGTAATGAATTCTGTTGTCTCACTGAGACATCAGGTACGAAGCTATGCCCTCCTCCAGGATGAGAACTCAACAAAGGTTAGTCTGAGAAATGTGGTTTAGAAGTCATGGGTGCATGTTGATGAGATGTCGGGGTTTTACCTTGGCTACAGGCTGATGGTGAGCGTATGGCTGTTGATATATGATATATGTACACACAGTGCATCTCCTTGCACAAGAGAATAATGAATTCTTGTGAACTATAGGTCTGTTTTGAGACTGAATGGAAAATTAGGCATAAAGAAAAGAATATTATTTTTCACCTTGAATGATTTGTAATATTCTAGGCATTAGTTATGTGCAGCATATGTTGCCAGTGTTTTTAGAATTTTCTTAAAATCTTTAAAGACTGAAGGGGACCGTCCCTGAGAAAATGCCGATTTTCACTTTTTTGTTAAAAGATAGAAAATGGTCTTACAGATTTTAATGAAATTTGGTAGGATGAAAGAATACTTTATTATGCATCTTTATTTTTTAAAGTTCGGTGAACTCTAGCCTTCTCATGACCCAGAGTTATCACTTAATTTTCTATATTACTTTTGCAGAGAAAACCTCTAGGTCATATAAACAAAAGAACGTATTCCAATTTGGAAATTCATTAATTTGTTTCAAAATTATCGCATGTTATATAATTGCAAAAAAAAAAGAGAGAAAAAAAAAGTTAAAAATTCATTTAAAAAATATATATTTTGAATTTTAAAAAAACGAGACGTAGTTCTATGTGCATACCGATGTTCTGCTTAGGGGAAAAAGCATTTTGAGATCAGACAAAAACTGTAAGCCGTGAGAAGTCTGAAATATGAAGAATTTTTTTTTTAACGAGTAATCAACCTTCAAACTTTTTTGATAATTTTCTATTAATTTTCCATATTTTTTTTTGCTTGCTTACTGGCTAATTTTTACATAAGAGAAGGGCCAACCATTACTCTATCTCTTGTTCTTTATATCATTCAGATCATATCAATAGTTATTGCACAGCATCACAGAATACAATATAATATAGTACTGAAGTCATCCTGCGCTGTAACTATGCGGTTCACGTGACCATAAAATAACGTTGTAATAGCACGTCCACTCACTTTAAACTCGTTTTTCTGCCGTCAGGAGTCCTCTATTCCTCATATTGCCCTCCACCTCGGTTGTCCCATTTTTTTTTTTTTTTTTTTTACCCCCCCCCCCCCCAACCAAAAATGGGAGATAGGGAAGATAAGGGGGTATGGGGTAAATATAAATATGCTCTTACGTAATCACCCATAAGCAAATAGGGATGAAGGGAGAGTAAGAAGAAAGCTAATACTTACTACTCATGGTTCCTGGTCCCCTTTCAACTGAGATGAGGAAAAATCCTCGGTTGAAATATCCCTTCAGAGAGTATCATGGGCTACCAACCCACTGTGAAATTCGCTGATCAGCGAAATAGTTGTCCAGGGTTAGGCCCTCGTTTGACCACCTAATTTTTCTTCACAGGAGTTCAAATTCACTTGGGTAATTCTATAGTAGTATACGAATCTGAAACAGGTCATAACTCATTTTCAACCCGCCCCCTAAAGCCACTAAATTTTGAGATTTATCTGCATGTGGCAACCACCCTGGTTTGATATAAATGCAGTTACATATTTTGAACCATATTATACTCTCCACTTGCCCTAAACTTCTAATCTAAGTCCTATGAATAAGGTGTACTTATAAAGTACTATTTGTCGGTAACTCTGTGTTATTAAGTTGGTTTCATTCTCTCTTTATTGATTAGTATTTTCACCCAAATTAGACGACTCTGAAATTGCTTTCATTATGACTCTCTGTAGAGAAGCAGCAATTTATTAAGTGAAGATAGTAAAATGTATGCACTCTCCTTGATTGGCCAGGGGAAATCTGTGCTTTCATCAGTGTCATATATTGCGTAGGATTTATGGGTTGATTCTTATTTTGTCAGTATGACAGTAAATAGCCCAAATTATAGACATATCTCCATTATAGTGTTTGGAAAGTAATGTTGTGAAGGTGGGCATATTTTGAGGAAAATAAAGTCATGGTATGTTACAGAAATAAATATCTTCTCTGCACTTGCTCTCATCTAGCAGTGCATGAGAGAGATCATGTCAGAGATTGCTAATTTGCTCATATTCAGAGACACTTGAGACACCTTAAATGAAGAGCTGGAGTGGCATCTCGAGGCTGTCAGCCAGTCACCATTGGGTGCGGCACATGGCAGCTTGAGGTGATTGGGTGATGAGCACAAGATGCTACACCAGCTCTCCGTTTAACCCCTTCAAGACGGGTCACACCTATAGGCGTCATAACAATACACTCGAAATGTGGCGTGCGGCTGTCCGTCGCGGCGGCGCGCCAAAGCGCTCCGAGGCAATGATTTGG
>NC_061820.1:33053093-33068093 GCF_019202785.1 Penaeus chinensis | reverse complement strand
TATATATATATATATATATATATATATATATATATATATATATATATATAAATCAATGTACTAACACGTGTTTGTGTACATGAAGTGCTGTTCAAGAATTTTTAAACTGAAGATGTTAAAACTCACTGAATAAGATCATCTGACTAGATTAATAAGGATGAAATTTATGAGACGAGATGAGGCATTATGCACCCAGGGTGGTATTGAAGCAGGCGTTCTACCCTTGATGGGGGTAAAACTTACCTTATGGAAGGACCAGCTGAGGTTAACAATGGAGCCTCATCCCTGTCACATTCATAAGGCAGTATATATTATTATATCTATTTATTCACATGATAAATTGTTGATTTCATCCTCCTTGTATGATTAAAGACTGTTAGTGACACACAATACAGTTTCTTATCCTCTCATTACAATGGCGGCCACACAAAATAAAAGAAAATAATCAAATACCCGTCACTAGTTGATACTGCAGTGGCATTTACTACTGACATTAAGTATTGATGCCATATTACACAACATTACTGGTTTTCTGCTTCTTCTTTGTGCCTATAAGCTCAACCTGGAGGGGAAGGTGCTGTTTCAAGTTTGTGCCAAAACCTACCATAACCAATTATTTTCAACTCGTAGGTTTCTTTCTCACTCTCGGGAAAAAAAAGAAAAAGTTCCAGAGGTTATAAATAAATACATTTGCTACCTTAGAAGAAAGTTACTTTTTAGCAAATTAAACGGTTCAAATTATGAGATTACCTGTTGAAAGGTAATATTCAAGCCAGATAAATATTGATATTGATGTGCATCAGTAATAGATCAATTGCCTATAAAGACAATTACTTGCTTTAGAGAGTTGGTAGCTAGTAATGCAAGAATAAACTACGAAGAGAATATTCTCACTTTGCTACCTCTCTCTCTTGGCGCACCAAGTCCATTACTAAAGACGTTTCCCTTAAAGTGCTAAGCATAATATTAATAGAAATTAAACTTCCGTTATCACACCTCCACATGCATGACTGTTCCTGTCTCCTGCTTTAATGCCATGGACTCAAAATGGTTTAATATCTAACTAACCCTGTTCACTTCCACCAATCCTAGGAGATCTGAGACTGAGGCATGAACTGCAGCGAGATACATGAGAAGTCCATAGTAACTGAACACAAGAATTACCACACGTCGAGTTGAGCAGGGGATAATTCAAATGAAATAAATGTGAGCATGAATGTGCATCCTTTTTGGCAATCCATTCTCAAGCTGGAGCTCCACATTTCTTTGTGAGAATGAAATTCATCTCCCATTCCCAACTAGCAAACACTGAGAATAGGCTGATCATGAAGCTGATGTTTTGATACTTGTGAGAAAAAGACAGTCACTGCTGTAAGCTGCCAAACTGCCTGGCTGGAATCTCTTTTTTATGCTCAAATCTACTCCATAAGGATAATCACCTTCAACTCATCCCTTAAAATGCTATATACAACAACAACAACACATTTGGAACACATCAATGTTAATGTTCTCACATAACAGAAGCCATCAATCTTGACTGCTGCATACGTACAATTCACACCGTTACACCACATACTACATCCAATGGTCTTTCTTCGTTGATCAAAATGACTACCAAATATGTCTTGATGATTCAGATACAGGACCATAGCTACAGTACACTGGGGAACTCTGATGCATCAAAAAATGGAATGTAATAATAGCTGCAGTAAACTATCAAGTTTTCAATTACTCTTACGAGGTCTTTAACATGCATTCACTTTGTGGGAAATTTATGTCTTTAGATTATGAATTAAAGCATTGATATTTTTGCTAGAGAGGTAGTGATAGTAACCCCATAATTCTAATGTGTTTACATTTCCAGCTGTAAACTCCATTTCACTCCAAATAATCACAATATGGGCTGACCACCTATTTGAGCTTCCTGTCACACATTTAATGCAAAGTTCATTCTTATCATGAAACCTAATAACCCTTATCAGAAATTTCAGATTTCACACCTTAAAACAAACTTTGCATATAACTAAATGCACTCAAATGCTTACAATGAGTTTGGATGCATCGCAAGATGAAATGTTTATCTACAACAGATTCGATTGAATTTCTGCATAGAGAAAAGTAAATAATAAATAAAAGTGAAAGAGCAAAAGACACTGAGAAAGAATAAAAAGATCTTGTACCAAAAGAACCTTCACAGTACTTGCCACACTGATATCATTATGAATCCGTATATGTTATTTTGCTCTACCAATCATTTATTCACTCACTAAAGTGAGAGCAACCTCTACGTAACACCAAGCAACTGTACATTTCAATGCATATTTGTATAAGTATAATGTGTGGTGACCTGGACAATGGGGTCAACAGTTGCACAAGTATGAACTTTGTCTTAATGCTGAAACTTCATTACAAGAATGTACACCTAAATGATCCTTAGTGCAAGGAAATAAAACTGGGCCATTTTCATGATAGCAAAAGAAATTAACATTACAAACTGGACACCTTCATGTGACATATTGGAATATAGACAGCACATTTAACTCCATAAAGGAACGTCATTGTTCTCTTAATGGAAGAACCTCCCTGTCAACTATTATTGGCAACTTGAGTACAAGAAAACTGTAATCAGCAGTATTACAAGCTTCATATGCCATGAATTACCTGAAGTTATTACTTGGTGGCTAATTCAGAGAGCCGTCTCTTTCCGTGGAGTTGGTGTGTTCACATGGCCTGGAGCTGTGCGGGCCGAGGCTCCGCAGGATCCTGGAGTGGTAGGAAGGCTTGAGGGTGGACGGAGGCCATGCGTTGTCCTATGACGGGGTGGCCGAGATGCAGTTACATCCCGAGAAGGCTTGGCCTCCTGGATTTTTCGCAGCAAGATCTGTCAAGGGGAAATTTGCATACATTAAACATGTAATCATACGGCTTGAGGGGCATGATAATTACAGGCTAGTTTTTTCTAATCCATATATTTTTTTCCCTGCTGATATTGACAAATTCATAACATATGTGAATAGCCAATAACTGAACTAGAAAGATAATTTCAATATGGTACTACTGTCATATGGGCTCCCAGGTTCGTTTCTTATCACATGATGCCCTGTTAGGATAGCTTAAAGATGTACTTAAATTGACACCTGGCATTCCTTATAAACATGGGAAATATCAATTCTTGAACATATATGTCATAAATGCACCAACAAAATGTACAAACTTTGAGAGAACTTGTGTGTAATCGCATATTTTCAGACACTATACCTGCCTAAATTAATAAACACACAAACCCAGTTATTCACAATCATTACAAAAATATCAAATCTAAGCTATTTACAGTTATGATGGTAGCTTGGGTTTTTACACTAATATCTTTGTAAGAGTATTTTCCCATTTCCCAAATCATTATCACAGAACAATACAAGTATACTATTTCTTAACTGAACTGTGCATAAGACTTCAGAGCACCATAAGAATTTGCTTTATGTTATTGGACTTAGCCTATCTATTTAGATGATTTATACAAACAAATTCCATTATATATACTAATTTCAATACCCTGCATTTTAGAACTACAACAGAAAGGTCATACAAATGACTTAATTCAACTTCAAGACAAAGAAAATCTATAAATCTGCATCAAGATCACATTATTATAATCTTCTATATCAATCTCCACACACATATATAAAGAACTTTACATATTTTCTTTAGTCTGTCTTGAGAGAAAGGAGAAAAAACCTTGGTAATAGATTTTCAACCTGACAGCCCAATTTTGCTGTGGAATACCATAGAGTTTTTCCACCTTTTTCAAAATGCCACAAAAATTCCCTTTAATTTCCATGAAATTCACTCTTTCTACACCAAACCAAAAGCTACTACAGTATCCTAATATGCAACAACAAAGGGGATATCTTTATGAAGGAAATTGGTTGTCTGCACAATAACAAACCTGAGAAGTTCTTAGAATAGCAGTACATCCAGTCTTTCTACTATATATACACATTTCATTCACTTCTTCTTATCACTCAATTGCACAATATGTATTTCTAAACATACTGAATCATAAATTACTACTTGAAAAACTCATGCAAATAAGAACTCTAACAATGTTAACAATTCAACCCAGTTTCCTCATAAATCCACTAAAAATCATAATTTCACAGAGAGAATTACTAAATACTGATACCTAGAAGCCATCTGACATAATAACACAGATTTTGCATAAAGAGAACAAAGGAAATAACATTTGAAGAAATAACCTAAAGTCCTTGTTTCAACATCAACCTAATTTCTACACAGATAAACTTTACATCATAGAGATATATATATAATATATATATGCATATACATATATTTCTCGCAGTTATACATATATCCCATTCTACAAAGGAATACTTTCAAGAAAAGCCTACTTTCTACTTCAAACCATAACATTTTTTTTACTTTCTCTCTCTCTGTCTCTTTCTTTGACAATGCTACCATGATAATTAAGACCAAATATGACAAATAAAGCCCAAACATTACTTCTTTCTCTCTGCTTCTCTCTCATTCATTCAGCAACCTTACACAGAATCTACTGTATTATTAATGACCTTTACAATCCCTCCCTTTGTACCTACTACTAATCGTCTCACAAAGACACCCAAATAATTTATAGAATTGGTACTTCTTCGGCCTATACTAATGGCTAACCAACTGTCAATAGTAATAGTGACGTCAAAACAACACAAACTGCAATGACATCAAACTCACCATGTTTTCCCTGCGAATCTTCTCGTCTTCTCTCCTCCTTGTCACAGTAGAGTTCGCGGGTCTGTGGACGGACCGGCTGTTCTGGTTGGAAGAGTTATGCTGTCTGCTGCGGTTGTGTGCAGACATGATTTTGTGCAGGAGGATCTGGTTTTCGCGGTCGATTCTCCGCACTTCGTCATTGGAGAAGGACATGTTCTTCCTCCTGTGGTGCGAGCCGCGGAGGTGACTGTGGTGGGGGCTGGCGTCTATGGGGTGGATGGTGACGGGCGACGTGGGCTGGTTGAGGTGGTACTGCTGATTGTGGTACTGGCGCCCGTGGTACTGGTGGTGGCCGTTGGAGCGGCGGTTCCGCTGCTGCTTCCTCTCCAGCTCCACCACCGCCTTCAGCAGAAGAGTCATGTCCGTGGAGTCGTCACTGTTGCTGTAGCCATTGCAGTGCGGCTGGGAGTCGTAGCCCTGGTCGTGCCCGGGGCTGTCGTCCTCGCGGCACTCGAGGGCCAGGTCCCTGTTGTCGTGCAGTGCCAGGGGCGACGTGCCCAGCGTGCGGCGGGGCAGGACGGGGGAGAGCCCCAGGGGACTCGCCGTGGCGGAGATCAAGGGGGACACATCGGTGATGTCACTCTCACTATCACTGTCACAGCCGTAGCTGCTGTCACTGTCACTGCTGTCCGTCTCGGAGGACAGGTTGGAGTTCTCGCCGTCCATGTACATGAGGGCGCCGCGCTCGATCAGCCTGTCCACCTGGGACTTGGGGTCGTCGTCGTCACTGCTGTCACTGTGGTCGCCGTCCGTGTCACTCGCGGCACTCTCCTCCCACTCGTCCGAGCTGTAAGGGCCGGGGTCTACGCGCTCCATGGCCTCTGCCTCGGCCTCGGGGGAACTCGCACTACCTGCCTGGCCTGCGCCGGGGCTCGCTCTGCCACGCCGCCGCCTGTCCTCGTCCCTCGCCGCCTCCTGCGCTCCCCGCTGACCTTCCGACGGCCCGGCAGCAGGGGAAGAAGCGTCCTCGGCGCAACGGGAGAGCAGCCCCGACCTGGCGCCGGGGGAGGAGGCCCCGAGAACCGAGCTCAAGCGAGCCGAGCCACTGACCATTTCACTGCCTTTCGTCCTTTCTAACTCGTCATCACTGTCGAAAAAACCGAAGTCCACTTCACCGCGGATGTCTGGCTCGTACTGCGTGTCGTTCAGTCCTATTTTGTGAGCCATGCTGCCCCGAACACGGGTATTATAGGAGTCCCCTGCCAGCCATCGTCCGCCAGCCGTCGCGGCCGCTGCCATTGACTGCCGCACGCCTGCCAACCGCGCCCGTGACGTCACACCTTCTCGCCCTTCTCTACGCGTAGGTTCTCGTCTGAGCGATCATTTTTCGAGGCGATAATTCCCACAGCGTTCTTTTACACTTTGGATATCTCGTCGGCTACGAAGATGGGGAATAAGTCGTTCGCTGTAATAAATACGTACTATAACGACATCGTCCATGTTGGCACCGCCGGAGTGACGTCAAAATGGCGTCACGGGTGGGCGGAGCTTAAGTGAATCATGTGTAGAACAACTAACAAAATCTCTGACAAAACCATTTTCCCAAGAACGCATCTGCAGAAAGGTTTTTCCAACAAGCGAGTCTGATAGGCTGATATTAGTTTATCAGTCAGTAATAAGTACGTATTTTCCGCTCCACTCCGAGTCATGGCGAGGATCTGTTATTCCGTATTTTCCTTAGTTTCCCCCTTTTGGCTTTACTCAAGTAATGGACTTGGACGATTCTGTGAGCTATAAGCGTGTGTGTGAAAACGGATTGTAACACACGAGAAAAGTATGGATCTGATGAGAAGAGTATCGCGAAAAGATCAAGTAATCCTGCGACTGACAAAAATCTATCCAAATTTTCAAAATATTGTTGATTTAACCCTCAAGGCAACTTTTGGGGTTAATGACCTAAATACGACGGTTAAGGTTAAACCAGAGTACATCCCCCTCTCTATCATTAATTTCACAGAACCAAAAAGTTCGTTTTATTGGTGTGCAATATGTACCATAGTGTAACGCTAGCGAGTGTTGTGATAGTTTTCAAGTCGAGTAATGTGTGACAAACCTCGACTCAAAATGTGTCAAGGGTGAGAGAACCCAGAGAGGCTGCGGTCGAAGAGGGTCAGGGTGATGCCGACACTCTCTTGAGATAAGGTGTTCGAACATCTAGGGTGAGGTAGAATGACTTTTGTTTGCAAGGTCTTGAGCGTGTTCAACTGAGCGTCGCTGCGGTGACGGCGGTCGCGGCGCAGAAAGTGTTGCGGGCACTTTATCTTTTGCCTCGGAGGTCTTGCCTGTGTAGCGATGGTTAAGTTCATGATTCATGATCAAAGCCTGACGTGGTTCATGCCGTGATGGTGGGTGTTATGGTGGCGAGGGGCTGAGATAAGGATAGTGAAGGTGCAGGGAAGCAAGACGAAGGTGGCAGTTACGAGCGCTTGCGAACGTCCGGCCGAAGGCAACGTTAAGATTATCGACCATGTGGACTTCTCCCTCCTCCCTTTTCACCTCATGTCCCCAAACCCGCTGTGCAACTAGGGTAACCACAGAGACGTCGCTTCCACGCACGATTCGAAATCCAAGGCTGGAAACACATATATCTACCGCCGTTTTTATCTCCCTCTCGCTCTCATTCGAAACCCACAATACATCGGAAAAAAACATTTAGGAGATCATGAGAGAGATTGCGTCTGGCGGCCGGGCTCGGGCAGGGCAGGCAGGCGGGGAGGCAGGTCTTGTCTTGGGCTGAAGCTGGCGTGGGTGCCTTGGGGGTTGGGTAATGGGGTTTGGGGAATCCGTGACGAGGACGGGATGAGGTTACTCAGTGGCCAGCACGTATGAGCATATGCAGCAGGACAGCATGGCGGTGTCTCCATACGAGGTTGGGAGGAGGGGATGTTAACACGCCACCACAGCTACCTCCTGACAAGTGATGTAACTGTTCATGATTGTGAAAGGCCGATAGTGGGTCGTGGTTACTTCAAGACAATACTTTGATGCTAACGACTAAAGATTGGTTCTAGTCTGTCCAGAAAGGTATAGCTGGAGTGCTTGGCGTTGTTTCCCCAAGGCAAGCATCAAATGTCAGGGGAATATTCTTGTCATTGAGCGTCCGGAGTTGGACAGATTATCGAGCAGACTCTTTGCCAAGCTCAGAATACCGTAGTTCAGTATCACTTTCACTAGTAATGAAATAGATTGAAAATACAGTCATGGACAAAACGGTCGGCAGAAAAGAAGGGGGGATATAGTTCATGAGATGGGAAGGGAGAGAGAGAGAGAGAGAGAGAGAGAGAGAGAGAGAGAGAGAGAGAGAGAGAGAGAGAGAGAGAGAGAGAGAGAGAGAGAGAGAGAGAGAGA
This sequence comes from Penaeus chinensis, assembly GCF_019202785.1. NCBI lineage: Eukaryota > Metazoa > Arthropoda > Malacostraca > Decapoda > Penaeidae > Penaeus > Penaeus chinensis. Next base: position 33,059,957 of record NC_061820.1, on the reverse strand, counting down.
GAGAGAGGGGTGGAGAATAATTCTGTCATCACGCTAATCGTGCTCCACAGCCGGATATAGGTCGGGGCTGCTGTGACACGTACAGGTGAACAAAGCTAACAATTTCATCATTGGTGTCACAGAGCACAAGGTTATAAGTGCGATGAATCTCCAGAAAAGCAGAATAAGAAAATTTGAACAAGGAAATATTCCAACAAGAGAAAGAGGAACATCCACAAACATTCAGTAATCACGTGACTTTTTAGGATGCCATGTCTCCAGACCCCACGACTACCAGAGTGGTCAACCCCGCATATAAATAGGTACTGTGTAAGTTACAGCGTTCAAATGGCGTTCGAAGTGGCAGTGGCAGCAATATGACATGGTATTTGTGGCACTGGAGCTCGTAACGACGTTGATAACTAAAGATAAAGTTCACAGTGCATGGCAGTAGGTGTTTCGTAAATGTACCTATATTTGTTTTGCAGTGTTGAAAATGATTATGCGGGTAGCAACTTAGGGATAATCGCCAAGCGGACAGATTTAAGGTTACATTTGATTTAAAGATGAATTAATGGGACACGTCTTTGGGAAGGTTATTTAGGTGAAAGAAGAACAAAGGAATGATGAAGGCCACATAAAAATAAATGAAACGAAAGGTGTAGATAGACAAGGGAATACATGAAAGAGGATAGGGAATGGCATGATAAGATGAAAGCTAAGTGATAATGATAAATCGTGATGAAACAAATTAAACGACCAAACACACAGATTTGCAAGAGAAGATTGATGTTATGGAAAGTGGTGTGAAGGAGCCACTCCCCCCTCCTTCACACCCTACCCTACACCCTACCCCAGTACCTCCATGCTATCACCTCGCTTGACGAACAGCATGGACGCTGTTTCAACACCTTTCTAACACAGTACAACTAGTCTTTGGACTTTTATTCAGAACCAATGATTCTAAAGATTATTAAAAGTTGTTTGACAGATTTTTTCTTACCGAGGTTGTGTACAGTGTTGCCATACGATGTTAGAAACGTTTGTCTTTGTCAGAAAGGCATTGTATTGGATCTAAACAGGCTGTTAACACTTGTGTTAGATAAAAGGTTGTTTTTTTATTCGTTTATTACGAACAGAATGGAAGACAAGATTTTGATAACAAAAGTTTTAGTCATAAATCACTGGTTTTCATGCAGAGGAGTTACCTTGATCCCAGGTATTTCCAGAACTCGTGTGCTGGAGAAACTAATTATTTTATATATTGTTTGTACAATCAACGGCTTGACCTTTTTTTATAAGTTAGCTAATTATTGCAAAAAAAAAAAAAAAAAAACTTTACGAGAGGATATTCGATAAATAAAAGAGTGAAATCATGATTGGCAAGAACTAACTGTAATGCAACACCTTGAAGTGTCTAGTTTGGGATTCCTATATTTCAAAAGCTTTAAGTAAAGACACAGAAAGAGAGGTGAGGATGTGTTCTTGGTGGTGCATCTTTATTTCAGACGTTAGAGCAGGAGTGCAATACAGACGTACAGGTCTCAGGTGGATCGTAACGACACATGACCCTTTTGAAGAATGCCGTGTCTCTTCTGAAGGTGTTCTGAGGCACCGAGGTCATTTTCATACATTGCCACCTCTCCCTTTCGCACTTTCATTCTATCGTGTGTGTCCTAACCTGGCCTCGCGACTGTACTCAGCTTTAGCACACTTTCCACTCAACTTTAAAACACGCTTTCCACACACACTCCGAGCAGGCCTTCCGCTCTTCCTCCGTTTGTCTTGCACCTGGCGAAAGCAACAAAAGCAGGCCAGAGACTTGAGCTTTTGCAGAATAACTCCATGCCCGGAGGCACCGTCAGAGGCAGAGCTGTTGCGGTATGCCCAGGGTTCCTTTGCAACAAAGGTTCCATGCAGCCAGCCCCTGCCGACCCTTCCCCAGCCTTCACTTCCGTTGACCATCTGCCGTAGCGCAGCCGGGGGGAGGAGGGAGGGGGTGGGTTTACTTGGGGTCAAGGTCACCCGCCCTGGTGCTCAGGAGGTCAAGTATGTAGTGTGCATTTGATCGTGCTTGTTGTGTTCGTGTGATGTAATTATGTTAATGACGCAAGTGCGGGTGTTTGTTTTCATACACAAATGAAGGCGAGTACTACATGCGTAAGAGTATGGATGGGAGGATTGGGGCCGGGACCCCAGGAAGCTGTGAGAACGGCACGGTGTCAAGCTGCGTGGCATCGATCTCCGCCCTCCCCCCTGACCTGAACCTGCGTACAAACTGCATGGTACTTGGCACACACCTGACAGTGGGATAAATGTACATACAGAGAGAGAGAAAAATCACACATAATGCTCAGATACAGATACACAAAACAGAACGTAAGAGAGAGAGAGAGAGAGAGAGAGAGAGAGAGAGAGAGAGAGAGAGAGAGAGAGAGAGAGAGAGAGAGAGAGAGAGAGAGAGAGAGAGAAAGAGAAAGAAAGAGAGAGAGAGAGAGAGAGAGAGAGAGGGACACAGAGAGAGTGACCGACAAAGAGAGACAGAGAAACAGGCACATAATAGGAGGAGAGGAGCAAAAGAAAAGAGCGTGCGGGCTGAACTATGGCCACAGCATGTAAAGTCACGCGGAGTGTCTCAACTTTGAATCTAATCGTCGCTGCAGTAGCAAGGAGGGCGGGATCAACACACGGACAGCAGACTCCTCCCCTGAACCTTCTCTACCCATACCTACAACTGTACGTTAGGGTGACGTCACACACCCGCACCCTCACAAGTGTTTGAATTTTGTTTACATCCGGGAGTCCTGGTCACACGCTAAGGTTGCTCGGTGGCGCTATGGTGCCAGGTGACCGCTCAGTGTTTCCGTTATTCGTTATTTCTCTTCTCATTTAGTCTTTTAACGTTGTAGTGATTGCAGTATCAATTTCCCAACGCCGAAAGAAGGTCACCTAAACTGTACATCGAAATAACACACTAGCATTTTGAGTTGTTTGTTGTAATCTCGTGGCAATAAACGACCGAAGGAAGTACCAGTGTAGCGTCACCTTTAATAAACCTCTAACGCCAATATCAGTATCTGTAAATAACTTCTCGTTGGACGTAAATGTATATCTAAGTATTTTGTCCCCTGGAAATGTAATAGTTTTTTCCTTTATGCGTTTTTATCATGCCATTTCTGCGGATTATTTGTCTCAGATGGCAGCACTGTATGTAAGTATGACATGCTGAATTGCAGTAAATGTACGCAATAAAATAAGAAAAGTTTATGGATGTTATTTTTTCGGTCTGAAATTGTCAAGGAAAACTGTTCCAAATCAAAACAACTTCTAATACGAAAATAAAATCGAACTTTGGCGGTTATTTGGACGAACGCGTCGACCTGGAGACAACAACTCGTACTTTCATTTTTACGAACTTAATGTTCGACTTACACCAGTGACCTTCGACGACGGCCACGTAGAATATTTTGATTCACTATGGGAACGTAGGGTAACTCCCTAACCCAGCTAGACTTGAGTCTCTCAGACTTCAAGCTGACCTTTCTGTCTGTTCGAAAGTCTTAAGAAGAAGTATCTGTGTTGGTTTTCCCCAACCATTCTCTCTGTGTTTCCTGACGTCTCCTTGACTCTAGGTAACCTATACATTTTTCTCTTCACGCTTTCCATGTATTAATAATTTCTTATTACATAATTAGAAAAAAATATATCGGTACATCTCACTGAAAAAATATATAGGTCACTTCACGCAAAAACACCAGCGTACCGACACAGGCGCACCCGACGGACACAGGATCAAAACAGCCTCTTCGCGACTTCAACCTGCAGTGACCATTACCAGGCAACATACGACAATGCCTGCAATCTGAAGACTTACGTGGCGTCCTCCTGCAGACAAGATTATGTCCCAGGTCGCCTTCCTACACGGGGTTAGAGACGGAGAGTGTAGTTACAGCATGTTATGCGGTATGTCCCGTCATAATGCGGAAGAATCTCCTGGGACAAAGCCATTGTGAGTTTGTTAATAAATTTAATCGACTGACGTTATTACCATCCATTCGGGCAGAGGTCAGATCCCGAAATGAATTTAGGCGAATTGAATAAATGAAAAAAGGAAATAGTGATACAAAAACAAAAACGTGAGACCTTGTCCTAGCGATTACACCAATGACATCGAGACCGCAGAAGATGCAAAAATGTTTTTCTTCCCTTTTTCCATTTTCCTTTTTGTTTTTTTGTTTTTTTTTATGCCAGTAGAACACACAAAGCCTCCGATTCAACAATCAGGAGGGAAGGCATCGCGTCTACTCCATTCATCGCCAAATGACTTGCCTGGAGTTGTGGACTCCTGAAGGAGAAGAAAATGAAAAAGAAAGAAAGCAAAAAAACAAAAAAAAATTGATTGTGTCATGGATCCGGGAAGGTCTGCTTGGAGGACAGGAATCTTATATATTGATTTGTTTATTGTTATTCTTGGTATTATCATTTTTTATTTTTAGTGTTAATATTACTGTTATAATCTACAACCTTTTATTATTATTATTAGTATTACCATCACCATTATCATCATTATCACCACCATCATCCTCCTCCTCCTCCTCCTCATCATCATCATCATCATCATCATCATCATCATCATCATCACCATCCTCATTATCATCATCATCATCACCATCATCATCCTCATCATCATCACCATCATCATCATCATCATCATCATCATCACCATCACCATCATCATCATCATCATCATCATCATTATTATAATTGTTTTATTATCATTATTATTAGTGGGAGCGTATGACCTGCATTTTGTATTTATTTTTATAGTTGCAAATTGCAGTAAAAGATGAAAAGAAGAGAAAAAAGGCGTAGCAAACGACGTAAAAATAATAACGAAAATGATAACATAAAATGTGAGGGAAAAATAAAATATAAAAGAAAAGGATGATAAAATAGAACGACGGAATAAAAGCAATTAGCAAATAAATATAAATGAATTATGATACAATTACAAAAAAACAAAAAACAATTTTCACTAACAAGAAAAAATAAACAAAAGAAACAATGAAAAGACAAAAGAAAATATCTAGAAACAAACAATTGAACAATTAAATTAACTTAATACCACGAAAACAAAGTCAAACACAAAGCAAATAAACAAAAACAAACAAACATACATTTGCAAAGAACAAAAAATTCAAATACTGGAAGTACAAACAACAGTCACGTAAATAACCTTTGCCTCACCTTATCCCTGCTATACGAACCATAAGTATCAGTCACTATCTTCTATCTTGTATCCGTGGGAGATATTATCTTTTCTTCATTTCTCCCTCTTGTAATATCTCTCATGGTTCTTCTTCTTCTTCTTCTTTTAACCCCATTACAAATAAGAAAAGAAGATATAAAACAAAAAAATCTGCTTGTAACTCCGATAAGCCGATAAGCGATTACCTGTTCAGAGTCTTTGTTATTTAGGGAGTGACTCGCCCCATGAGAGATACGGGAAGAAGCTCCGCCCACAGCGACATTTATCTGTGTGTCACCACCGCCAACTGTGGCGAAGGAGACGCAGGCGGAGGAAGAGGGTGGGGGAAAAGAGAAAAATAACAAGGGTAGAAGGTAAGGGGGAGGAAGAGAGGGAGGGGGAGAGGGTAGAAAGAGGAGGAGAGGTAGGGAGGAAGAGGAGAGGTAGTGAGGAGGGGGAGATGGAAAAGGAGGAGTTGGAGGGAGGGAGGGAGGGAAAGGAAGAGTGCAAGAGAGATATGGGAAAAGAGAAAGAGAGAGAGAGAGTGAATAGCAAAAAATGGAGGGAGCCACATTTTATCAAAACAAAAACAAAGGTGGACTGGGAGGAGGAGGAGGAGGAGGATGGGGGGGGGGGGGTGAGGGTAAGGGAGCGAAGACGGGGTCAAGAAAAAGGGAAAGAGAGAGTGAAGAAACGGACACGGTGATGATACAGGATATATGAAGTGGGACAAAAGAGAGACTTAGAGGAGAGACAGGGAGAGATAGAGAGAAAGGGAGGATAATTATAGGACAGAAGAATAAATAGCAATATGAAGCAACGGCAAAGATGAGTCTCGTCGGCCGTAACTTTCACTGCTGTTGCATCATAACTTCACCAGAGTTGGAAAAAAGCACACACATTTGGAAAAATAGAATAAACTCAGAGCCTTTGAAGCTTTTTAGATGTTACCGTAAACTACCGACCTGTCTACGGAAGGTAAAGAACTAGAAAGATGTAAATTCCCTTCTTCTTTAGGATCTATATAATGATACCTTCTTACAAACGCTTTCTGGAGCAACGTCGACTCAGGGACTGTGGTTGTTGCTTCAGTAGTGACTCAGAAACCGTAAGGGAAGGTTTCTCTCGCACGTACTTTCCCTAACCTATATCAGGAAATAGAGGGGCCGACTTGCCTCGGGGAACTAAAGGATGGTTTTTGCTCTCTTGACAGGTGTCTGGTGCGTGTGGCGACGGGGAATGCACGTACGCAGACACGCACACATACACGCTGGCACACATACACACTTGTAAACACACACACACACACACACACACACACACACACACACACACACACACACACGCAAACAAATACCCCTCCCCCCTCCAACTCCACCCTCTTCCCAGACACACATACCCACTTCATACCCCTCCCCCACCCCACCCTCCCACACACATGCACACAAAACTCTTCCCTTGACTGCAGGTGCTCAGCCACATGCACAGGGAGGAAGAAGCAAATGACGTCCGCATAACAACAGACACAAAGCCATGAGGAGCCTATGTTGGTAGCGATACAGGGGTAGCAGCGCCACCAGCCGGCTTGTTGCTGTGCGCCGGTAGCGCATCTTTTATTAATCAAGCCTAGTTGTTCA
>NC_061820.1:33030593-33035593 GCF_019202785.1 Penaeus chinensis | reverse complement strand
CATGGTACATTATCTGATGATTAGATTAATGAAGAGAAAGATGCTGACACACTCGTACATGCGTACACACAGATATACGCATGCACACAAGCACAGACACAAACACAGACATAGAAATAGATATAAACATAGACAGTGACATAGAGAGTTAATGATAGATGGGAAAGAAGAGGCAAAAACACACCTCACTGACTTATTAAATGTATCATCCAACATTCAAGTAAAATATCCGCTATGTAAATAAAGCAACAATTTTCATTGGTTAGAAAGATGAGATATTAGGTCAAAGAAAAAGAATAACTTTTTATGACAAGATATACGGATTTGCAAAATTAATCAGGGAAAAAAAAAAAAATAATAAAAAAAAAGAATGAACAAGTACGGCGCTGAAGTATGAGCTAATTTCCACATATGTAAAGGTGTCATGAACCAAAGGTGACACTGTACTCTCAATACACCGCGTAGAGCGAAAAGAGGACATCCTTCTCATAGGCCTATGCTAAATCTGGTCCTCAAATATCCTTTGTGAAAGTCATTAATCCCACTGTTGCCACCAACGTCCCATATGACACCGACCCCATGAAGCCTCATAACTGTTAACCAACCTTTTCTACTTTTCTACTTCTTTCTCCTTTCCATTTCCTTGTGTTTTCCTACTCTTCCTGGTTCTTTTGTTTTCTTCATTCTTATTTTTCTTGATTCTTTTCTATCTGTATAATTGTTATTCCTCTTCTTCTCTGTCCTTATTTTCCTTCGTATTTTCCTTATCCTTACCACTCCTTTCCCTCCTAATTCTCTTCATTCCTCACTTCTTCCTCTTATTCTCCCCTACTTCAGTCTTCTCTTCAGCCTTCTTCCTTTACCCCTCCTCCCTATTCTTTTATCCTGTCCTCTCTCTCTCTCTCTCTCTTCCTTCCTCCTCTTCCCCCCCACTCTCTGCCGGCACAGACAACAAAGCAACTCTCTTGATGGAAATTTAATTTAAAGTTTTTGTTTATTTCCTTTTTCATCTACAATGTACTTCTCCTCTTTCTGCAACTTTATATGTAGAAAAGAACCTAATCTAATACTCATTCCACAATGCACGTCACGTTGTATACTGACTAAACATTTCAGCAAAGTTCCATTAACCCGGATAATCCATTAACCAGGTCATTTCAGTGGCTCTGATTATCCCTTCCCTAATCTTCACAAAGGCATCGTATCCTCAATGGGTGTTTTTTTTTTTTTTTTTTTTTTTTTTTTTTTTTTACTCAGTGGTTTATTGTTTAATTCCTTTTTTTTTTTTTTTTTTTCTTTGATATTTGTTCACATTGAGCTAGACACATTATTCTCGTTGTTACTGTTGTAGTTATCATAATCATAATTTCTTATCTTAATTATTATTTTTATCATTATTATCAATGTTCTTCTTCTTCTTCTTATTATTATTATTATTATAACTATTATCATTGTTATTATTATAATTAATATTATTGTTATTATTATTATTATCGTTAATGTTATTATTGTTGATATTGTTATTATTACTATTCTCATTATCATTATTTTTTCATTATTATTAATATTATTGTTATTATTATTATTATTACTAGTAGTAGTAGTAGTAATAGCAGTAACAGTAGCAGGACTGTTATGTTAATTTTATTATTGTTATTAGTATTATCATCAATCGGTTATTATTGTTGTTGTAATTATCATCATTATTACTACTATTATTATAATCATTATCATCATTATTATTATTGTTATTACTATTAGTAGCAGTAGTAGTTTTATGTTAATGTTATTATTGTCACATATTATTAGTAGCAACAATCGTTGTTATTATCATTATTATTATTATTGTTATTATTAATATTATTACTACTATTACTATTATCATCATCGTTATTATTGTTATTTTTATTATTAGTAGTAGTAGTACTAGCAGTAGTAGTGTTGTTAAGTTAATGTTATTATCATTGTTGTTATTATTATTTTCATCAGTCGTTGTTATCGTTATTACTGTTATCATTCTTTATTATTATTATGTTTATTATTACTATTAGTAGTAGCAGCAGCTGTAGCAGTAGCAATAGTAGTAATATTGTTAATACTGTTATCATTATTGTTATCATCATCCTAAATCATCTTTATTATTGTTATTAACATTGGTATTCCATTATTATCATTATTAATGTTTTTTGTTGATGTTGAAATTATAATGATATAATTATCACTATTACTAAATCATCATCATAATCAGTGTTTTGTTGCTGTTATTGTTATTGTTATTATCAGCATTATTACTGTCATCCTTATACTTATCATTATTATGATTATCCTGATCATCATTATCGTTGCAATAATCATTGATATTATTATCATTATTATTATTATTATTTTGATACAGGCGCTAAAATTAGTTACTTTGTTAGAGAGGAAATAAGCAACCCAATTAAGAATGCTGATAATATGAGCAATCATTAATGATAATTGGCCAATGGATAAGGAGGCGAAATATATATTTTTTCCTTTATACATCGTTTTTCTTTTCTTTTCCTACCCCTCTCTGTCCTTTACCTCTATCTCATACTTTCTTTCTCGTATTTTATACTCTAGTTTTCAATAACTTACTCCTTTAAGATTTCCATCTAATACTCTTTTTAAACTTCTAACCGCTATCTTAGACTTTCTTTGAGTTTTCTTGTAATATATGACCAGTATTCCGTACATATTTACTTGTCTTTTTATCTTGAATATATTTCGTCAGTTTCTCTTAGTTCATCTTATACTTTCTTACTGATAACTCGTAGTTTCTTATACTGATGTTTTACGCGTCCTTTCAACTATTTTACACAATGTTTACGTCCGTTTTATACTTTCTTAACTCTATTTTATATTTTCTTGCTGCTATCTTATATTTTCTTGTTTCTGTTTTACTTTCTTGTCTCAGATTGACACGTTATCTGATCATATTCTATCCTTCCGCTATGTTTATGTATATATTTTCTCTATGTTTGTATTTTCTTACCGCTATCTTATATTTTATTTGTATTTATTTATTTACTTATTATTATTATTATTTTTTTGTTTTCCTTACCTCCATCTTCCGTTTTCTTATTTTGTCTCCTAGTCCTCTCTTCTATCTTATTTTCTCTATTTTTGTATTTTCTTACCGCTATCTTATATTTTATTTTTATTTATTTATTTACTTATAATTATTATTATTATTATTATTATTTTTAGTTTTCCTTACCTCCATCTTCCGTTTTCTTATTTTGTCTCTTACTCCTCTCTTCTATCTTATACTTCCTTACCTTAATCTTCTGCGCTCTAATCGCTCTCTATTTTATAGTCTTTTACTACCTCTTGTTTTTTTTTGTATATCTTATATTGCATATTCTTGCATAATCATAATAATCTTATCTTTTTATATTGTTATATATTCTTATTATATCTTCATCATATCATATCTTCATTTTCTTTTTTTTTATACTATGTATCTCTTTTTTTTTCTTTTCTTTGTTTTTGTTTTTTTCATTCGATTCATCTGCTTTAGATCTTTATATTCATTTACCCAAGTTTATTCTATATTTTTCAAATCTAGTTTTATTCAGCTTACTTATCCATCTGCCTTTTCCCCCGTCTATCTATCAATCTATTTTTTAAAAAACAAATTTATCAATTCATGACCATCTAACTTAGACCCCCTTTTTTATACAGCATACAACATGCGAGTCCGTGCTGCCTTATTAGCATGGGAAGATCAGCAGAATCTAAAGGAGTGTCAGCAGCGTCAGCAAGCGTCAGTCAGTGGCACCACCCGTCAGTGTCAGGCGACGTGTGACAATGGCTGACGGGCTGAAAGTTTTCCTGATTTTTTTTTCTGTTGATTTGGTTATTCTTTTCCTTCTGGTGATAAATACGTTATTACTATCATGAATGGAAATATTATGTATACCATGTGTTGCTTGATTGTACATTTTTTGTTTTGTTTTTTACTGTTGAACTATGAAATTCCGGTAACATGAAGAAATGCAATTCAGATTTCGAAAAAAAAAAAAAAAAAAAAATCCAGTAACTTAGGAAATGTATTTCCTTCTGGTTTTAATTGTATTATTGCATTACTATGATAAGTAGAAATAATATGTAGGGTTAACTTAAAATTTCAATAGTTTAAAAAAAAAAAAACCTATTTATTTACCGTACGAGTGAACGTTTTCTTTTGAAGATTCTCCATAGATACATTACAATATAAATGCAAACAGTTAAACCATACATTTTTAAAATAAGAATTCTAGGATAACTATAACTTACTGCGGAGGAAAAATTCTCACTATAACTAACACTCAAACAGTGAATTTGACTTTTGATTTACGGTTCCAGGAGCTCATTTTTATAGTGAGGTATCAAGAACATTATTTTTAATCACGCAGTCTAGTCCTAAGTGTCATGTTCCTAGTCCAAGGTCATGCAGTCTCGTTATTAAGTATCATGACCTGTGACAAGGTTCATGCACTTATTATGCATGAAGACGCATATCTAAGGTCATAAAATTTCGTTATAAATGTCACTAATCTCTACCTAAAGCCATGCACTCTCCTTATCAGTATCATAATCCGTATCCAAAGCCATGCAGCCTCGTTCTAAGTTCGCATGACCATGTAGTGTCGTTGAGTTCACCGTCATTTCGTTTAAAAGCCTTGTGTGCAATATGCAACGGCGCGATGATAATAAAGGTTGTATTGTTGAGTGAAACTTGTTTTTGAGTATTAAAGGCATCTGGAGATCTGTTGAAGGCTTTCAGGATTGCTTGTTAAAGACCGTCGTGAATGTGGAATTTCATATAGATTTCTTTTTTTTTTTTTTTTTTTTTTTTTTTTTTTATAATTAGAAGGTTTATATTGTGTCCTTTGGCATGTAAAAGAAGCGTCGAACTGTTCTCAGAGGTTCTGTGTCAATTAATTTTTGTTTGTTGTCCTTATGATATCATTAGTATGTTGATTAATAAGTAT
>NC_061820.1:33018093-33020593 GCF_019202785.1 Penaeus chinensis | reverse complement strand
TAATCATAAAAGTAAGACTAATGAAAGAGAACAAACCTCATCAACACACAAAAAAAGAAAAAAAAATATATATATACATATATATACATACATATATATCTATATATATATTAATTATCATTAATCTATTTCTTTTACAAGCTAAGCCTTCAAGGAAAAAATCAAAAGAATGTCAAAGTCTTCACAAACAGCAGTAACGAAGCTGCGGTTCCCTTCCGGTGGTCTCACTGCGTAAAACACCGGATGGTCTTTTTTTTCATTGAGATGTTTTGGGGTAAAATACGTTTTATGTTTTGGTTTCTTTTTTTTCTTTTCTCTTTTCCTCTTTCTCTGTTTGTTTCTTTGTTTGTCTGTTTGTTTTTCAGTTTGTTTGTCTGCCTGTTTGTTTGTCTCTCGCTGTTTCCTTCTCTCTCTCGCTCTTTCTCTCTCTCTCTCTCTCTCTCTCTCTCTCTCTCTCTCTCTCTCTCTCTCTCTCTCTCTCTCTCTCTCTCTTTCTCTCTCTCTCTCTCGTCTTTTTTTTAAGTGTATTGATTTTTAAAAAGGCGAATATTGAGTTTGGGCTTTGGTTTATTTTCTTCATATAGATTTGTAGTTACATTTTATATAATCATATATTCTACTTACATGTGCATTTATCCTTGCTTTCATTTTTCTTGTATTTTTCTTGCACTTTGAGCAATAACGTTCACATTTGTGTCTCTTCCTGTCGGCAAAATTAATAACTCATTTTTCCGTTGAAACTAAAACGTATTGTGACACTTACCTACTTTACTTTAGTGGAAAATTCAAAAGAATTTAAATCAAGAATAATGACAATACGATTCAAAGGGGCAAAATATACGATAAACTTCCCATTAACTCCGTTGCAAAAACAAAAATACAGTCGGCATCTTAGAAACGGGTCTATCCTCATGTGTATTACAAAGCACGTAATGCCTAGTCACCTTCAATACACACTAACGAGTACTGAATAGACATGTTTACGTTAGAGATGGGTGGTTGATGGTACAGTGACGTCACACTCGGATTCCCAAACGCATGCTTACACGAACGCGGCCATTGTAGACGTAGTGGGAACCATATATCACTGTTTTGATAAGACTTGTGGTAGTATTTTGTTGTAGAAATGAAGTTTGGTGAGTATTTGGTGGAACTTTTCATTAATCCAGCATTTAGTTATGGAAGCGGAGTTGTTTTCTCACTTGAAGGAAGTATTTCAGGACAAACTTAAACAAAATTTCATTTAGTCGATGACATTTATCATTTATCACTTGATTTTTTATTTTGTTTATTTTTCATTTCCCTCTTGCACAAACCAATCAGCTGTTCTTGAACGCCTGGTCACGTGACAACAGGAGCGTGAATACGTTCATTTCTACCTTTGAATACTATCATTATCTATCACCCCTTCATATTTCCATCCATCCGCTCATCCATTTATCCACCCACCCACCCACTCACCCACCCACCCACCCACCCACCCACCCACCCACCCATCCATCCACCCAACCACCCAACCATACACCCACCCACCCACCCACCCACTCACCCACTTATACATCCATCCATCCATCCATCCATCCATCCATCCATCCATCCATCCATCCATCCATCCATCCATCCATCCATCCATCCATCCATCCATCCATATCAACTCAGAGACCAGAAAAGAATCAACAATTTGACATATTCTTTATATGGTAACTGCTATAGCCACACAGGAATAGTATCAACAAACATTATCCTCATTATGCACGATTATTATGCACGTCATGACCACAGCATCGAGGACCAAATAACTGCTTGTTGATTTTTTTGGCCCCATGAAGGTCACATAATCAAGGTTAAGAGGGTGTACTGCCCTTATGTTTTTTTTTCTTTATTTCTCTCTTTCTATCTGTCTGTCTGCCTGTCTGTCTCTGTCTCTCTCTGTCTGTCTCTCCCTCCGCCCCCCCCCCTCTCTCTCTCTCTCTCTCTCTCTCTTTCTCTCTCTTTAGCGTTTTCTGATTGTCCTTATTGTCATTGCTAGTATTTATATTGTCATTATTATTGTTATCATTGTTATAAGCATTACTGCTTATAACTGCTTATTAAGGGAGATTGAGAGAAAGAGAGAGAGAGAGAGAGAGAGAGAGAGAGAGAGAGAGAGAGAGAGAGAGAGAGAGAGAGAGAGAGAGAGAGAGAGAGAGAGAGAGAGAGAGAGAGAAACATCCGTTTGCCTATATATCAGTCTGTCTATCTTTCTGTCTGTCTGTCCATCCACCCATCCATCTGCCCCGTGACTCCGCCCACCTGTCTGTCTTGTTATATGTTTGTGTGGGTAGCGTGCAGAGGCCCTTCCACACAAGCAGCGTCCAGGGGGCAACCAGGATTCAGTATTTACATGACTATATCGAATACCTGTGACGAATGCCTTACGTAGGTGCGAGTGAGGACCGTGAGTGAGGAGCAGGAGGAAAAGGTAGAGGAGGTGGAGGAGATGGAAGATAAGAGAAAGGAG
>NC_061820.1:32993093-33003093 GCF_019202785.1 Penaeus chinensis | reverse complement strand
CAACAATACACTCACTTTTGCATGTAAATGGTACTCTGCGAATGGTGGTCGTGCATACGGGAATAACTATGAAGTACTGTGTGTATTGTTAACTATTATATATACACATTTTTTTATATAAGTGTTTTGTTTCTTTTGATAATGCTAGTCTTCAAAAAAATAATAACAATAACTCAAATGCATCGAAGGTGAAGGTTATATACGACCGTTGGCGGTTACAGGAAAGGGAATTTCAAATTTAGTTTTTTGTTTTTATCGAGAGTTAAGGAGGATTTTCGTCTCTATAGTTATCAGATAAAGGGTTGAAAGTTCTTCTCAGGTGTGCAAGGGAGATCTAACCTTCTTTAACAGACTTGCTTCTGCCACGGGAGGAAATGCCAGACAGGGGGACAGTAATATTGAGAATGTTGTTGTTATTATTGTGTTTGTCTGCTTTGTTGTTTTTGTTGTTGTTGACGTTGAAAGAATGCGTTTTTTGTTATTAAGTTCCTTCATTTACCTAATTATCTTTTCTCGTCTGTCATTCATTGTCATTTGTTCATCGAGTATCTCTGCTCTCTCTCTCTCTCTCTCTCTCTCTCTCTCTCTCTCTCTCTCTCTCTCTCTCTCTCTCTCTCTCTCTCTCTCTCTCTCTCTTTTTCTCTCTCTCTCTCATATACGAAGAATTCATAGACTGTTCAAAAGATTACTATTCCTTTAAATACTGTGACTGTTGCGTTGGAAAAAGTCAGTAAGTTGCTAAGAACATATCTTGCAGCATGATTAGGCTAAAATAAGGGTTTATTGGCGAGCAACATGACCAATATTCTAAAGTATATTGATAATCCTAATTGTTGTGATCATTACTTTTATCATGATAGTATTATTATTACTACTAATATTATTGTTATTATTACTATTATTTTTATTGATATGTAACATATCATTATTGTTATCATTATCATTTGATAATTATCACTGTTATTACTGTTATTATTATTATTATCATCGTTATCATTATGATTATCATTGTTATTACTTCATTATTATTATTATTATTATTATTATTATTATTATTATTATTACTATTATTATTAATATCATTATTATTATCATCATCATTATCACCATCATTATCATTGTTATTATTTATATTATTATTGTTATTATTATTAATACTATTGTTAATATCATTATTGTTATTATTATCTTTATAACAATAATAATTATTATTGTCATTGTTATTATCATTATAATTTTCATTATCATTATTACTATGATGATGATAGTGATAATGATGATGATGACAGTAATTACAATGATGATGGCGATGATGATGATGAAGATGAAGATGATGATGATGGTGAAGATGAAGATGAAGATGAAGATGAAGATGAAGATGAAGATGAAGATAAAGATGATGATGATAATAATAATAATGATTATCAGGCGGCCGCCGTGGAGCAGCGACAACACGCGCGGCTGCGGACCATGAGGATCGGCCACCAAACTCTCTCGGGTTCGAATCCTACCCAATGGCCCGAGATGAAAAGGAAGGGCATGCAGAGAACCAGCCTTTCGAAAGCAGGCGCTACTGTAGCCTTGCGAGGGAGTTCGTGACAGGAAACTAGGTCAGTCATTATTATTATTATTATTATTATTATTATTATTATTATTATTATTGTTAGCATGATCATTATCATTACTTATTATTAATATTATTAACTTTATTATTGTTAACTTTATTATTATTATTATTATTATTATTATTATTATTATCATTACTTTTATTATTATTATTAATTATCATTATTATTATTATATATTTATGATAATTATGATTATCATTATGATTGTTATTACTGTTGTTGTTATTGTTATTGTTATTGTTATTATTATTATTATTATTATTATTATTATTATTATTATCCTTATTATTATTGTTATTCTTATCATCATTATTACTATCATTATCATTATTATTATTGTTCTGGTTATTGTTATTGTTATCATTATGATTAATATTATGGTTTCATTTCTTTGTTTATCATTATTTTTATTACTACTACTATCATCATCATTACTGGTTACAGCCTTCATCATCAACATTATTATAGTTATCATTATTATCATCATTATCATTAATATTATTACTTTTAATCTTATGGTTATTATTACAGTACTGGTGTTTATAATTATGATTACTGTTTTTATCATAATTGTTAATATCATTATAATCATTATTACTATTATTATTATTATAATACTGTTATTATTATTATTATTATTATTATTATTATTATTATTATTATCATTATTATTATTATCATTATTATTATTATTATATTGTTATTATTACTAGTATTACCATTATCATCATTTTCTTTATGATCATCGTTATTATTATTATTATTATTATTGTTATCATCACCATCATCATAGTTCTTAGTTAATTTTGTTTTCATTTTTACCATATCCCTATATTGTTATTGTTTTCATTATCATTATATCACAAGGAGCAATACCACTACCAATATGATTATCATTACTATCATTAACGATCAATTATTACTATCATGATCATAATTGTAGTATTTATATAACTTTTATCTCATGTTAGTGTTTTATATTCATACCAAAATGTGCAAAAAAAAAGGAGGAATAAGGCATTGAGGGGAGATATTATCGCCACATAATAAACACTATTCTGTTTTTTTTTCCTTGAGATTGTAGCGGCAGTAGTAACAACACCATTAGTTAAAAAGGGCTAACGATGTTTGTGCAGCATAGCAATAGTCTTGGTGTCCCTGTGTGGCATCTCAACAACACCCCCCCCCATCTCTCTTTCTTCCAATTATCTCTGTCCCACACGCACGCACGCACGCACGCACACTTTCGTTGTGTTATTTTTAGGTGCACACGATTGTGATTTCTGAATCGAAGGTCTGTAGATGTCTCTTCCGTTTTCTTTTTTCTTATAAATTATCAGTCAGTTTATATTTTTCCTTATATTAACGTAATTCAATTTCTAGTTACTGGAACTCCTTCTAGAGTCGAAAAGTAGAGGGAACAGAATGAACCACAGAAAACTGAAAAATACGCTATATCAACAGCAATAATGATGTATAATAAAAATGCGCGAAATTCCTCGGACAGCGAAAAATGGTGCATTCAAAAATTCGCAAAGAATTCATACGTAGTGCAGACAAAACAACCTCGTTTGAACCTATTGAAAGGCCTTCGGTAACGACCTTAATACCCTGTTATCTCATTAGTAAACAAATAACCACCTACGACATTTTTGGCCTCGTTGAGTCTTAACCTTGTGGAAGACGGAATAACATAATACCGAATATTACTTGATATGCGACTATCAAGCCACCCTACCAAGGATTCGAACCTCTGTGTCTTTGTTTTCAGTTCAATCCTTCAGGTCAAGCATGGTAATTAGTTCCTGCTTTCCAGGGACATGGTATGAATGGAGGTGAATAATTCGACAACGCAAGTCATTCACTCCCATTCAAACCCGTCCCATGGTTATCGTCACAATGAACCCGGTGTGTGGGATGTTGTTATGGTAGCGATGCCGAATTTTCTTTATCCTTTTTCATTTCTTTTTTTTGTCTGTTATTTTATTTCTATTTATCTCTTTTAATGAGAAAGGAAGGTTTCTTGTTTTAAAAATCTACGCAATCTTGTTCTGTAAGTTAACAATACGATTCGTTTACGTGGAAAAAAGAGGAAATTGATTTGTATTAAAATCTTTCTCTCTGTTAGCATCAACAGAGTGTATAAGCTGTGACGGTGATGGTGTCGGGTTTAATGTACGGCCACCTTGTAATGACACATAACTGCATGTCACACCGTAATACCATCACATGAACAACACACAAAAAAGAAAAGAAAAGAAAAATTATTTTTGGATACGGAATAGTAAATGATAGTAAATCTGTACCAAACACGATACAAATCACCAATCTGTGTCGACATGAACTAAACGCACTTCAATGCAGGAGAAATGACAAACATGAGATGCTAATGTGAAATGACAAGGGTATGTACTTGTGTGATAAATAGGCGACCGAACTTTGTGGTAATTTGTTTCCCGTTGACAGTCTAACCCCGCTGTTTAATGACAGTCAAATTATTCACATGTCATTCAAACTGTCAAATACCTCTACCAGCTGTCAGGAATATATAAAGCTGGATTTACTGAGAGATAAGAAAAAAATGCAGTAATATCGATTTTTGATAATGACAAATGGAATGCATTTCGAACCAAAATTTTTAAAGGATCCATATAACCTACTCCATTCTTACTAGGAAGTCTAGGAATTGGAAAAAACGACTAGTGAGAGAGAGAGAGAGGGAGAGAGAGAGAGAGTGAGTGAGAGAGAGAGAGAGAGAGAGAGAGAGAGAGAGAGAGAGAGAGAGAGAGAGAGAGAGAGAGAGAGAGAGAGAGAGAGAGAGGGAGAGGGAGAGAGGGAGAGAGAGAGAGAGAGAGAGAGAGAGAGAGAGAGAGAGAGAGAGAGAGAGAGAGAGAGAGAGAGAGAGAGAGAGAGAGAGAGAGAGAGATAACGAGCGAAAGAGACCTGTTAGACGCACAACGGGGCTCGTTGTCCGTAAGTAAAAAGGTCCAATTCAAAGCACAAGAAGACGGTGAGTAGGGACCGAAATCCACTCCAGATCCCCCCTCCTTCTCTCCCCTCTCCGCCTCTAACTAAAAATACCGAAAGCAGGAAAAAAAAAAGGAACAGAGCAGAGAATCAGAACGAACGTCAGTCACCGCCCCTGTTCCTGGATCCGGTGGGCTGTAGTATCGTGTTCCTCCCACGTCGCGGCTGACGTCACGTGATGACGCTCTGGGAATGGCAGCTGTGACGTCACTTCATGACTGCAAGACCCTGCTTACACGAACGTCTCTTCTCCCCAACAGCTGTAACGAAGTGATTTTTACTCATTTATTTATCTGTTCTACTTGATTTTATTCGTTATCGTTACATATAATTTTCAAACGGGAGAGAGATATATGGATATTGGTTTACTGATAAATACGCAACGTTATGCTGAGACCAGACGCGGGATTTTTTAATTACTTACACGCATAGAGACCGTGGTTGATATGTCGAGTTTTTTTTTTTGTTATTATATTCTTCTTCTTTTCCTAATTTCCTAAGATATTATTTTGTGTAATGGGATGATAGAAGGATCAATAAATAATGTGGAAGCAAGAATATGACGAAAAATATAATCAGGTTATGAATGAAGAGAGAGAGAAAGAGAGAAAGAAAATAAAACACAACTTAACGCAATACAAGAAAACTGCATTAAACTAGATAACATATGATAATTAAAGATAATGATATAATAATGTTCACAGAATGATAAGATTCATACCATAAGTAAACGCAAATATATCTTTTATCTCATCTTTATCTTCTAAATTAGATAGATAGATATAAAAAAAAGTATGATACATCCCTTCTAAAACAAAGAAGAAAAAAAAAAAAAAAAACAGATTAAAATAAAATAGGAGATGAAATTTAAGAAATAAAAGTGAATAAATAATAAAAAGGGAATCATATCTTTTCCATTCCCTTTTCTTTCCTTTATTCACCTTTTTTTTCTTTCTTTCTTTACAGGATTTAAATAACGATTTCTCTTTCGCGTATACCGGCTCACTCCGGTTCCCCCCCCCCCCCCCCCGCCCCTCTCCTTAGCCGGCCCTGTTTCCCCTCTCTTCCCTACTCCCCCCCCCCCCCCACACCATTTAGCTGTTGTCTCCTCCCCTTCTTCTTTCTCCCTCACCTCTGGTTCGCATTCCTTCCTTCTTGCTCCTCCCATCTCAAGGGCCCTGTTCTCTTCCTCTCTTTCCTAATTTCTTTGCTTCTCCCTCTTTCGCTTCTGACCCACTTTCTCCCTATTCTTATCCCTCCTATTCTCTCCCCCTCCTTCTCCCCTTTTTCTAGGTATATTCACCGTGCTTTCTCCCCTCTCTTCTCCCATCCTCTACTCTTACTACTCGCCTTCCTCCCTCCCCCCTTCCTTAATCCCTCCCTTTCTCCATCCCCCTTCCTCTCCCCTTCGTCTGCCCCTCCCTCTCCCCCTCCCCATCTCATACCCCCCCTATCACCCTTCCCCCACCCCTCCCCATCTCCTCTCCTCTCCCTTCCCCTCCCCTTATCCTCCCCTTCCCTATCATCCTCCCCCTTACTCCGCCCCCTCCCTATCACCCTTCCCATCACCCTCCCCTTCCCCTCCTCCTCCTTTCTCTGCCCCTACATCGACTCCTCCCTCCAGCGTATCTAAGTGTGCAAGTAAATCACTAGTAACCAGGCGACCGTCTGAAGAATCCCAAGAAGGGAGGAATCTTGAGGGTATCCAGAGGGTAAGGACCTGCCTCCTGGCATCTCCTGGAGTGGCTTGGAATGTATTAAGAATGTCTTGGAATGGCGTAAGTTATGGGAATGATGCTTCAATTAAGGACTTATTTTACTGGGTTTTTTTTTCTTTATTTGGTAAAATCAGGATCCTTCTGTTTTATGTAACTATGTAATTGAGGCATTTCCTTAATTATTTCTTCATCTACCAGTACATTATCTATTTATATTGAATTAACTCGATGAACAAGAAAATAAAACTAAACAAAAAAGCTGAACGATGTCAACAAACTTCGAGTCAATGAAATTCTTAGAAAAATAAAACACGTTCAGGTCAATGATATTCTTATCAAAAATTAAAAAAAAATATAGGACGAATCCACCTTAACAAAAGATAAATTTGCTTTGAATTTACTTGAATCGCATATGCTTTTATCATTCAACAAAGCCGATATCACCTTTCATTTTCTCGTTCTTGGAAACTCTTAGTGAAAGAGTGAATAGCCTTAGATCTCAATGTATAATAGATTTTTGTTGAGTGATATAACAGGATTCGTGGAGGTTCATGAAACAGATTACAACCTTCAGAAAAAAAGGAGGAAAGGAGAGGCAGAGAGAGAGAGAGAGAGAGAGAGAGGGAGAGAGAGAGAGAGAGAGAGAGAGAGAGAGAGAGAGAGAGAGAGAGAGAGAGAGAGAGAGAGAAAGAGAGAGAGAGAGAGAGAGGGAGAGGGAGAGAGAGAGAGAGAGAGAGAGAGGGAGAGAGAGAGAGATAGATAGAGAGAGAGAGAGAGAGAGAGAGCAAGAGAGAGAGAGAGAGAGAGAGAGAGAGAGAGAGAGAGAGAGAGAGAGAGAGAGAGAGAGAGAGAGAGAGAGAGAGAGAATGAGAGAATGAGAGAGAGAGAGAGAGAGAGAGAGAGAGAGATTCACAGGTAGATAGATAGAGGGTGGGGAGAGATAAAGGGATAAATAAATAGACAAATAGATAGATGAATAGACGGCCAGATAGGTACATAGTTAGATAGATAAAGAGATAGAGAGTTACATAGACATTAGGTGAGTTCTTTGTTGGTTAAGTGGAGATGGATTAAAAAAAAAAAAAATAATAATAATAATAACGAAGTAATACTTACATACAAAAAATAGGAATGCGTCATAAGAGGAAGACGAGAAGGAAGTGAATAAAGAGGTAATTAATAGGAAAAGCACAAAGAGAAGACGGAGATGAAGGGGAACAAGAACATGGAGGGAAATAAAGATAAAAAAGAAGGGCGAAAGGAAGAAGAATGAGAGAAGAAATAAAGAGAAGAGAGGAAGGACATAAAAAAAGGATGAGAGAAAGAGGAGAGAAAAAGAAGAGATGAAGAAGAGAAGAAGGAAGAAAGAGAATAGAAATTAAAGGAAGAGAGAGAAGAGAGAAAAAAGGAAGAAAGAGAAAAGAAATATAAGAAGAAAGAAAGAAGAAAGTAAAGAAAACAAATAAAAGAAATGAGGAGAAGGCGAAAACAACAACAACAAATAAATAAAACACACAGATGGCATCACTCATTGACTTATTGAATTATCTTCTCTTTTGTGACCTTCAAATATAGGAAAAAAAAAAAAAAATAATAATATATAGAAAAAACTACGATTTTGAGATTAAAGTCTCGATTGCAGTTTTTGAATCTGAGATTAAAGACTCGATTGAAATTCCTTTACTATAAAGAGTGTCGATATAATGTTTTTTTTAAACTCTAATTCATATTTGATTTTCAGTTTCGTTAGTGCGTGAGACAAAGTAGATCTATCCAGAATCATGCGACTACAAACTCTCACTCTGCGCCATGATACTGGATTTTACTTGATCTATAATGCACAGTTCCCTTGTGTAAAAAGTTCTCATCCAGTTTTGAAAGTCTGACTACCTGTACTTAACCACGCCCATGGATGTCTTCCCTCTGTGTTACGTGCATACACGCGTCCGTCCGTTCACGAATATACGTATTTTTTCTGATTTTCATTCTCTCTCTCTCTCTCTCTCTCTGTGTGTCTCTGTATGTCTGTCTCTTTCTATGTCTGTCCCAATCTCTCTCTCTCTCTCTCTCGGTCTCTCTTTCTGTATGTCTGTCTCACTCTTTCTCTCCCCCCCTCTCTCTTTTCCTTATTTTATCACACATGCACACATGCGCTTGTGTGTACATGTGTGCGTATAATCAGGATGGTTACGTTCCTAAGAAGCCGGCGGTTAGGAAATCCGCAATCGCCAAGACTGAATGCAAAGGACAGCACTGTGGAACGGGATGCGAAGCAAAACACAGCAATGTTATAGAGCAACAGAGGACAGCGTGCCTCCATTCCATTTACATTTTTGTTTCGTCTTTCTAATTTCGTGCACTTACGCGTTAGTTGGTGGAGGAAATTTGGCTGAAAATGAAAGAATAAGTCTTTTTAGACCACGGAAGTTTAACGCCCCCCTCTGCCCGTTGGTGTGGGCTGGGTATGAAGAAAAATATTGGTGGTTTTCCTGGCGAGAGTCTACTATATATACACACACATTCTTGCATACAGGCACACACACACACACACACACGCGCGCGCGCGTGTGTGTGTGTGTGTGTGTGTGTGTGTAACTACATACATCGGCTGTGAAATTTATATAAAATTAGTAGCAGGAAAATTAATAATTTAAACTTAATACAGTAAATACGTAAAACGCCAATCAAAATCATAGTCTTCACGAATTTTGACATGAAATCAAACTGAAAAGAAAAATGAGGGGAAATTGTTGTTAATTAAACATATTGTTAATTCCATAAGGATAATGTTTATGAAGGCAAGACGATACATGAAAAGATCTGTTCTTGTACCAATGGGCAATAATGTATTCTTTTTCTGTAATATAGTATCTTTTTTTCTGTTTATCATCATCAAATTGCCAAATTCTCAAAGATTATCTGTTATTATAGAATTGCCATGACTAATTTGCATATCATCGAATAATTATCGTCACTAATCTATCAATCACAAAATACTTATCATTACTATTGGTCATCTATCAAGTATCTATCATTCTATCAAAATAGGATAAATATCATGAACATTATTTTTAACTAGCCAACTATCTAACGATTACCATACTCAACTATTCAACATTGAATCGTCAACAAGCCGATTGCTATTAGCTAAATACACCATCATCTTAAAAAAAAAGAGACAATATGAACATAACCTTTATATCTCTATTATATAACGAGGATATAGTGTCAAGAACCCGCAGAACATAGAAAATAATAACACCTAAGATGAGAAACAGTGTTGGATGTGGAGCGCGGTTGCCTGGACAACGCAGTCACGCGGTCTCCGTCATTGTAAATACGACACATTTACAAGAAGAAAATATGAATAAGATAAAAAAAAAAAAAAAAAAAAAAAAAAAAAAAAAAAAAAAAAAAAAAAAAAAAAAAAACGAAATCCAAATACGAACTAGAAAATTATTGATTTTTCTTCGTATTTTTTTTTATTATATTCGTCGCTTTACTCGTTTGTGATTGTGAATCAGTGAGGGTAAAGTGAAACATGAAGTTTTTCCTTGTCAGTTATGCCATTTATTTAATTGTATCTAATCCCTTCAAACCCGTGACTGTAGCCAAGATACCGTAATG
>NC_061820.1:32988093-32990593 GCF_019202785.1 Penaeus chinensis | reverse complement strand
TGTGTGTGTGTACCAGATGGACATTAATGGTGAGAATGAATACCAGACAGACGTGGGTGGTGAGCTGCAGATACCACGCATGAGTGGTGAGTATGCATACCAAACGCATATGAGTGATGACTATATATACACCAGACGTGAATGGTGAGTATATATGCCAATTGACATGAGTGGAGTGTATGTATAGCAGCCAGACAACATTATGTTAATAGGATAGTGATAACAGTGATAACATTAAAACGCAGGGGGGTAAAGGAACTTTGTGAGGCAACTCTGCAAACATATGAATAATTGTGAAAATAACTTGCATAAGCTTGAAGGACGAAGTTAAGAAGAATGTTAAAGGATCTTGGAGACGCATTTTTATATGACATTATCAGGTTGATCAAAAAAGTAAAAAACGGAAACGAAAAAAAAGATAAAGTAAAAAACGGAAACGAAAAAAACGAAAAAAAAGATAAAGTAAAAGCCGAAAACGAAAAAAAGAAAAGAAAAGTCACACCTACTCCTAGGATTTTCCCTCCAGGGATTAGTATACATAAAATTTGCGAAAGTATGCGTGCATTTATCTTTGTCTCTCAGGTCAAACACTTTCAGATTTTCGAGGCGATGCATGACAGGGTGACTGAAAAGAGAGAAAGTATAATCATTTTCGGAAACTTTATAACATAAATTTCCGCAAAAAAAAAGTGTATACTTATGTTCGCACATGTCGGTGTCTGTACCCTCAGGGTCATGCAATCTTTCCTGCCGGTGCATAACTTTGTGTCAACAAGAGAAAGCAGATGTAATTATTTTTGGGTGTTAATGACACAAGATTTCTCAAATTGCGCTTGACTGAACTGTATATCCCTGAGGTCAGGCAGTCTCTGCTGACAATGCATGGCTGTGTAAAAGAAAAAGAACATTTTAAATTTAATGGAAAGTAATCACAGAGTGCAAACCTCAGGCAAAGCCCTACGCTCACCAACTCGCAATGTAATAGACGGATAGATGCATAGAGATTGGCAGGTTGAGAGATACACAGATAGATAACTAGAGAGAGAGAGAGAGAGAGAGAGAGAGAGAGAGAGAGAGAGAGAGAGAGAGAGAGAGAGAGAGAGAGAGAGAGAGAGAGAGAGAGAGAGACGTTTGAAAACACAAAACTTTAGACATCCCACGTGTTTTCATATCGCTAAACAAATACCTAAACAATCTGATTCTACGTGTCTGTCATTACATATTCATATAAAGGCAGATCACAATAATAGTCATGGCGATAACTGTGGCAACAATAATACGCAACGATAGTAACACAATGATATTTGTAGAAACAGGTCCTGTAGAATCAATTCGGAATCACCACCAAAATGTAATAATTTGGTCTCCGTCCAATTAAAAACCCATACGTACAGTACATTTTCATCCGTTAATAGTATTTTGAGCAGTCTTACTGACAAATCAATTAGCCATTTAATATATATATGAATGAACACATAATTGTTCACATGGGGCAAAGTTACCATGAGTGTGTCTGAGCATGGCAGTACGCCTATATATTCTTCATACTTGAGGTTAAATAGTCTTCTCTTAAACCAAGAACAAGATAAGGAAAATATTATTACTAGAAATCTCAAGCCGGTTTTATCCACGACTGCATCCTTATCCTTGAACCAAACTGGCTTACTTACTTACTGGTGCATGACCATACGAGGGCATGAGAAGGAAAAAGTAAATGTTTTCAAGATATTCCCGACCTCATATTTTCTTCTTATGCCTGTGCGTGTATGCATGACCGTATATCGTTATACTAGAAGTCAGATATCCTCTGCCGGTGCGTGGCGATTCGGCAGCGTAAGAAGGAAAATATAATGATTTTTAGGAATTCCATGACTTAAAATTCCAAAGTGCATGTCAATCAAATGACCACAAGCTAGCAAGAAAAGAAAAGAAAAAAATACATTGGTAATAAAAAAAAAAAAAAAAAAAAAAAAAATGCTAATCCTTCAGCACACAGATAACACGAGGAAAAAAGTGCATTTAATGAGCAGATTAAGTGTTTTTTTTTCTGACTGATATCAAATAAGAGTATATAATTTGTTTTATTTTTTCCTGAAGATAAAAATTTAATGATAGAACGTGATAACTTGGATCAAAGAGTTGAACGAATACGTATTTGTTCAATTTGAAGTTTATGCAACAAACATGTGATATAATCAAAATGCAAGTTCACACCATTACTTCGTAGTGGTATTTGTATGCGAATATGCTCTCCAAGCACACAACTATTACAAATGCATATTGTGTGTGTGTTTGTCTACGTGTGTGTGTATGTGTGTGTGTGTGTGTGTGTGTGTGTGTGTGTGTGTGTGTGTGTGTGTGTGTGTGTCTGCATTGAAATTCGTCGGCTTGTGAAATCTCCGACCTTTCTTCACACAACACGAATCTCTAGATGTTCACGAAGCCTACTAACAAGCATAATTCTAACCGCGTCACAGAATCCAATGCGTCTCAGAGTAGA
>NC_061820.1:32980593-32983093 GCF_019202785.1 Penaeus chinensis | reverse complement strand
CTCGGTACAGGTCGTTACGCTCATCAAAAGTCAAGATGCAAGGTCAGAGTGTCTTGGTGTATGTCTGCATTGAGAAAGTACTGTTATAATTGAAAATTATCAAGAGAGGCGACTCTGAACTGAAATTTAATGCATTAAGAGTTGTACCGGGTAACTTTAACTTTGAAAAGGTTATGTTCTTCGTCTGGTGTAATATCTAAAGTCTTGGATTAGTTAGGAATAATACTATATTAAGGGTTTTAATACCACTTATCCGCTTGGGAATGTGTTGCCAGGTTATTACACAGATTAAGACAAATTAATACACAGGTTTTAGCAGATTACAACAGAGATTAAAATCAGGGTGGCAATTGCAATGGAAGTCGTGATAAATCGTGGTTCTTTCTGAAGTCATCCGTTTACCAGGTCTGGGGGGCGTTAATAGAGAGATGGCAGTCAACATCAACCCAATATATATTCCGTTTGCAAGAATTGTCATGTTTCACTGTCAGACGTGTCTTATATGATATTTCTCGCTTTAACAACCACCAGATTATACATACCTAAAGAATTATCATATCAAGATATACAAAACAGGTTGCGAATGTACAGATTGCCACACCACAGTACACTCGACATCACCAGTAACAAGATATTTCTGCATCGATCGAACTGAACCATTTCATAGACCTTTTGGTAAGAATACGTTTCCTATAACTCATACAAAAGTCCCCAATTGCAATCTACGGAACAATCTGCAAAGATATAAATCATACTATCAATTTCAGAGAAAAAGAGTAGCAACGTAGGTAAATAGCCTTCATATAGAATTCCTCTACATCTTTATATTTTGAGAGAGAAAGAAAGTTTCTGATGAAGGTAACATACTAACGGAGTAGAAGAAAGAGAGGGTGGTTGACTGGTAGGAGTTTCTTCAGCGGTGAGGAGTTTGTCGATGCGTAAGAAACTGCCTCTCATTCTGTCCTATTTACCATATAGCCCAAGATTATGAGGTCTGTAGTCAAGGTTGGAATAAATCTGTTGTAGTACATTCATCACAGGTAGAAAGCTTGCAAGAACTTTTAATGTTTTAGGCTGATGATTCACGTACATTATATATATATATATATATATATATATATATATATATATATATATATATGTGTGTGTGTGTGTGTGTGTGTGTGTGTGTTTATATATTATATATATATATATATATACAATATATATATATATATATATATATATATATATATATATATATATATATAACGATCTTCCGACAGATATTGTAAAAGGGAATGAAAATACAACCCAATAAGAACTACTATTATAACTAACACCGTTATTCTTACTACTACCAGTAACCATTCTTACTACTTCTGTCACTGCCATTACTGTTACTACTACTATTACGTTTACTATTGCTATCAACAATGCTACTGATAATAATAATGATAATCAAAATTTTAGAAGTAAATGTTATATTTATCTTTTGACTTATGCTATATTACATATTACATATAATATGTTAAAAAAACATATCCATAATTATCTCAGTAGATGAAGAATATTAACCTAAATAAAATATATGTAATTTTATAACTTACGCTAAGGACATTTTATGCAAAAGGGAACTGACAATCATATCATATATACTTAATCATATGCACGTCTATATTTGTTCTTCTTATAATAAAATTCAAACATGTTACTTCTCCATATCTGTAAAGCATTTGTGATCCGCAGGCCGAGCAAAAAACACGCAAAATAGGCCTCTAATGCTATTCCTTATTGCAACATGAATCCCACATACTGTACAGAGTTACGTATAAATAATCACACGGGATAGATTGCAATTGCCATTATAATTGTAATCATCATCACTCATTGCATCACGTA
Organism: Penaeus chinensis; assembly: GCF_019202785.1. Classification (NCBI taxonomy): domain Eukaryota; kingdom Metazoa; phylum Arthropoda; class Malacostraca; order Decapoda; family Penaeidae; genus Penaeus; species Penaeus chinensis. The sequence continues at coordinate 32,981,212 of NC_061820.1, read as the reverse complement.
TATGCTTTCCTGACCTTACTAGAAAGACTTTTGCAATGTATGCCAAGGGTGGTGCAACTAGAAGGCATTGATCTAGCAATATCCGCAATGCATGTTAGTCTATGAACACGTGACTAAAGGCTCCTGGATAAATGCTCTCTCCCCCCCCCCCCCCCCCTCTCTCTCTCTCTCTCTCTCTCTCTCTCTCTCTCTCTCTCTCACCCTCTTTTATCCTCTTTCTCTCTCTCTCTCTCTCTCTCTCTCTCTCTCTCTCTCTCTCTCTCTCTCTCTCTCTCTCTCTATATATATATATATATATATATATATATTTATCACTCTCTCACTCACCTTATTTTATTCTCTCTCTCCCTCTCACTCACCTTCTTTTATTCTCTCCCCCTTCTCTCACACACATTCTTTTATTCTCTCTCTCTCTCTCACCCACATTATTTTATTCTCTCTCTCTTCTCTCTCTCTCACTCGCTCTCTCTTTCTCCCTTGCCTACCCCCTCTCTCTCTCTCTCCCTCTCTCCCTCTCTCCCTTGCTTTCTCTAGCTACCCCCCCCCCTCCCCCCTCCCCCCCTCTCTGTCTCCCTTTCGCTCCCCCCCCTCTCTTCCTCTTCCTCTCTCTCCATCTCCC
>NC_061820.1:32950945-32953445 GCF_019202785.1 Penaeus chinensis | reverse complement strand
GTTTTCTTGTTAAAAATACTGTGATTATCATTGTTACCATTATAATCATCAAGTCCGCTATTTTTTAGCAGCAGTAGTAGAGTCAGGAAGTAAAAATATGCTTCGTGATGTCAGGGGACACGTTCTCAAGATCCTTGGTCACTCCCACTAAATACTTTTTCTAGCAATGTACAGGATAAATAGATATATGAATAGATAGACATATTACAAAGGATATAAATGAATACCTAGATAGATGGGCGAATGAAGAGATAGATAAATGTAAGGAAAAAACGCGAAGACATACACAAAACGTTCTCTTCCTCCTCCTCCTCCTTCTCCTCCCCCTCCTCTTCCTCCTCCACCTCCTCCTTCTCCTCCCCCTCCTCCTCCTCCTCCTCTTCCTCCTCCTTCTGCATCTCCTTCTCCTCAGAAATAATAAATTCTTCGTTCTTAATATCTAAAAAGTGTGAAGCGTAGGGTGCTCTCTGTTTCCATCTATTATCGGGTGATTCATTGCTCTCTGGGATCATATGAAAATCTAAATTCCATGATCATTCAATGCTGAAGTTCAATAACTGCAGTGCACTTGATTGGAGTGAACATCAAGCGAATGAAATGGCTTTTTGTGGTGGTCTGTTGCATCATTATTTTGCATTCCTCTTTTCTCGTATCTTTACACCGTTGCATTAAAAAAAAAAAAAAAAAAAAAAAAAAAAAATAGTAGCAACAGGGTGTGTAACGGCTTCCAAAGTATGTTTATTCTTTGTGTAAAATAATCGCATGCTAATTGGCATAATAATATGCTTTTTGAGTAGGGACATAACACACACACACACGCACACACACACACACACACACACACACACACACACACACACACACACACACACACACACACACACACATATATTGTTTTTTTTTTTTGAGGAAAAACATCTTAATTCTTATTTCAAGCCTATCTAACCTCTCATACTTTTTCTTTTCTTCTCACCAAATATATCAGTTTCATAAAAGCCCACTTCCTTCTCAACCAAGAACCTGTGTCAAGTTGACCCAATTTCGAAAAGAACAAACATATATCGATCGTTGTCGTACCCTTCCCGTACCCAAGAGAAGAGACCCGTAGGTAATACTGTGTACCCCGTTTAACACGTGGCCCTCCTAAGCACGGTGCTTAGTACTTTTGCAATTCGCTTTTAGCACTTGATAGTATTAGGTAGAGTAATATTAGTAACGACAACCACGAAACAACATTTACAGCAACGGTGTAACGACAAATAGCAACATAAACAGGAGCAGTAACAGATAAAGAGCAAATTTAACATCAACAAAAAAACAAAAAAGAAAAATATCAACATTAACATCAACACTAAAGAAAGAAAAAACACCATCAATTGTAAAAGCAAAACAACATCAACAAGAAAAAACAACAACAGCAACAAAACCACCCACATCACCAACAAAGCATATCAACAACACGAAAACAACAACAAAAATAACAACAATAACAATCATTTATCGCACCAACCAATCTCCCGATTAGCATACACTTCCAGAATGACCCGTTACTCCAGCCTGTGTTCGCGGCGGCTTTTCGTGAGCCAAGGAATTAATCAAAGGCGTTAATAATCAATGCTCAAGGTCATTCGTATCGATTTCACGGTTTAAGGTGACTCCCGATACAGGCTTTGTTGTATAGGATGATATTGTTTTTGTTGCCTTTAAATATATTTATTTTGTTTAAGTATCCATACACGATACGGCAATTAACTTAACCTGGGGGGCTTCAGTATTTTTCGAAGGGGCGCGAGCCTTTGGAAAAAAGGCAGTAATTTTTCTAATTATCATTGTTATTTTCCTAACGAGAGCATTGTCACATACTGGAAAGTTTGATTATAATGCAACTAATTCATATTGAATAAAGACTAAAATACTTATAATTTTCTTTGAAATCAGGGAGGGAATTTTATTTACAGATGCAAGAGGGCGTGGGAGGCAGGACAAGTTCCTAAAGGGGGGCGTGGTAGTTGAAAGGTTAAGAACCACTGTCCTTAAGGCTTTGTAACGGAGGACTCTATTATTAGTCCCCAATTAGTCAACAATCATGTTTTCGGAAAGGTATAATACACTCTATTTACCTGATACTTACATTGCCTCTCACAGGACCTAATAGAAGGGCCTGATAACAATTAATATTCTTGTAGCCATCACAAAGAAACTGAGCTCCTGTATGTTACGTAAACTTCATGGGGTGCACTCTGCCAGGATACAGGGAGTATATACATGGTGCACGATTTTTGTATTTAGGTTTCTTTGCAAAAATAGCTGGAAGAAGAAAAGGGGAAAAAGGGAAGAGAGTAAAAACGCTAAATTTACCTGCACATGTATAGACATACAAGCACAAACACAACTCACATAAACACGAAACAAACAAATACATTCGCACACACAGACACACACACATACACACTCACAAACGCACACACACACACACACAAACACATATAAACCCATCCGT
>NC_061820.1:32938445-32940945 GCF_019202785.1 Penaeus chinensis | reverse complement strand
TGAGCAGTGATGATGATGAAGAGAAAAACAATAATGATAATGATAATGATAATCTAAATATAATGATAGACACAGTAACAAGACCAACACTAAGAAACAGGAGATAGAGAGAGAGAGAGAGAGAGGAGGAGGAGATGAAGAGAGAAATGTCAAAGAAACAAATCGAAGCAGCTGACCAAATTGTTTCTCTTTTGACGTAAGTTCTGTCCTCATAGAAAACGGGGAAATTAACTTTATTTGTCACTTCATCTCCATAAGAATATGCTATGTAGGTCAGGTTTGTTTTTTATTTTTATTATTATTATTATTATTGTTATTGTTGTTATTATTATTATTATTATCATTAATATCATTATTATCATTAATGTTATTATCATTATTACTATTATTATTATTGTTATTATTGTTATTATTGTTATTATTGTTATTGTTATTATTATTATTATGATAATAATAATAATAACAATAATAATAATAATAATTATTATTATTACTATTATTATTATAATTGTTAATAATATTATTATCATTATTATTATTATTATTATCATCATTATTATTATTATTATTATTATTATTATTATTATTATTATTATTATTATTATTATTATTATTATTATTATTATTATTATTATCATCATTATTATATGAGCGTGTGTTTTTCTTCTTTTCGTTTATTTCTTCGAAGGTCGTGTGGGATTAACTTACAATTGAACGTAAAGATGTTGGTGGAAAATATTAAATAAATACGTGGCTGTTTTTTTTTTTTTCTTTTTTTTTCTTTTTTTTATTCTTGAAAGTGGAGAATGAAAACAAATGTGTTAAAGAGATTTCGTCTTCCATGTCATTCCATTTATTTTATTTTATTTTATTTCATTTTATTTTATTTTAAGGAAAGTGAATCTGAAAATTTTCCACCGCTCATATCCTGGAGGAAAACATGAATACAATAAAAATATTATTTTTCATCTATCTATCAGCTTATCAAATGACACGTGATATCACTTTACTTTAATTTTTTTTTTTAATAAACTGACCTTACCTGACATAATTAATTGCAGAACACTGACAAAAATCATACATGTGTAGCCAATTCATTAAAGAAACTCTATCGCATTTAATTAAAACCATAAGCTTATCAGCATCATCATTTTTCATTTAATTTTCCTGTGACCGTTCTTGTTTTTCTTAATTAAACCTGGTTATTAATTGTTATCAGGCGATTAAGTGGCATTAATGAGATATGAAAAGGAAAGCTCTACTTGAACTTTCTAAGGAGGATTATTATATGTCTTTCGTTATTAATTGTTTTTATGATTATCATTATCTCTCTCATTTGTGTTATTGGTCTTGTTATCGTTACTAGTATCATTATTATCGCCGTTATTATTATGACTATCGTTATATTGTTAATGTTAATATTATTATTATTATTAATATTATCATTATCATTATTATTATTATCATTATCGTCATCATTGTTATTATCACCATTAAAATCATTATTATTATTGTTATTATTATTATTATTACTCTTATTATTATTATTACTATCATTATTATTATCATTATCGTCATCATCATCATCACCACCATTATCATCATCATCATTATTACTACTATTATTTTCATCATTAGTATTGTTATTATAGGCGAAGTCACTATTATCATTACCATCATTATTATCATCATTATTTTTATCATCAATGACAATAACAATATCAAAATGATGAAAACCACATCAGCCATGAACCCCAGGCACTCAGAATACCATAATTATATGTATACGAATGTTAATCTTTGTCCCTCAAGAGCTTCGAAGTTTCCAAGTTAACAACCTCGCCAAGGTCAGCTTTGTCATGCACTTGGAGGCCAGGATGCAGAAGATGGCTTAAAGCGATTGAGTGCTGTCCTTAGAAACCTTTTATTGTTGTTGTTCGCGTATTTGTGTTTGCTGTTTTTGTTGCCGATGCTATTATTGTTTAGGCGGTTGTTGTGTTTATTGTGATAAAAATGTTCGTGTTTTTTTGTAAATTGCTTTCAATTTTTTTTTATCTTTTTAAATAGATTGTGTGTGTGTGTGTGTACGTGTGTGTGTGTGTGTGTGTGTGTGTGTGTGTGTGTGTGTGTGTGTGTGTGTGTGTGTGTGTGTGTGTGTGTGTGTGTGTGCGTGCGTGCGTGCGTGTGTATGCGTGCGTGCGTGCGTCCGCATGTACGTGTATGAGTTCACGTGGAGACAAAGAGATAAACAGAAAGCGAGAGAGAATAACAATCCATCTCTTTTATCCCCCACATACATCTTCTACAGTGAAATGACTCCAGAGCTTCCAACGGGTATATCCAATTAACTGATATATTGAAATTCATATATTAAAACTCCGTAACATGGATTGACTACAAACGCATACACTGTATACACTTTATGCAGTAATAATATATAATACACTAGTATAGTATAATGATGAGGGAATATTTTAATGCAGCACAATAACACACAATA